>NC_140991.1:208369234-208479005 GCF_052327205.1 Somniosus microcephalus
CAACTGTCTTCTGTGGTAGAGAATTCCACAGGTTCACCACTCTCTGGGTGAAGAAATTCCTCCTCATCTCTGTCCTAAATGGCTTACCCCTTATCCTTACGACTGTGACCCTTGGTTCTGGACTCCCCCTGCCATCGGGAACAGTCGTCCTGCATCTAGTTTGACTAGTCCTGTTAAAATTTTATAAGTTTCAATGAGGTCCCCTCTCATTCTTCTAAACTCTAGTTAATATAAGCCTAATTGACCCAATCTCTCCTCATACGTCATTCCTGCCATCCCAGGTATCAGCCTGGTGAATCTTCACTGCACTCCCTCCATGGCAAGAATGTCCTTCCTCAGGTAAGGCGACCAAAACTGCACACAATACTCAAGGTGTGGTCTCACCAAGGCCCTGTACAACTGCAGCAAGACATCCTTGCTCCTGTACTCGAATCCTCTCGCTATGAAGGCCAGCATACCATTTGTCTTCTTAACTGCCTTCTGCACCTGCATGCTTACCTTCAGCGACTGGTGCACAGGGACACCCAGGTCTCGTTGCACTTCCCCTTTTCCCAATCTATTGCCGTTCAGATAATAATCTGCCTTCCTGTTTTTGCCACCAAAGTGGATAACCTCGCATTTATCCACATTATACTGCATCTGCCCAATCACCCAACCTGTCCAAATCGTACTGGAGTTTCTCTGCATCCTCCTCACAGCCCTTACAAAAGAAGGCATTTTCTGACTTAGCGCAAGCAACATCACCGATAATTTGCTAGCAATATATTAAAAACAGTACATTTTTGCATGCATACATCACTAGCTGGAGTGCCCGGCGGTGCCGAGGCTTTTCGAGGGCATGTTGTTGTTGGAAGATAGAGAGAGACTGGGGGAAGAGAGAGCGGACTGGGGGGGAAGAGAGAGCGCGACTGGGGGGAAGAGAGAGCGCGACGGGGGGAAGAGAGAGCGCGACGGGGGGGAAGAGAGAGCGCGACTGGGGGGAAGAGAGAGCGCGACTGGGGGGAAGAGAGAGCGCGACTGGGGGAAGAGAGAGCGCGACTGGGGGAAGAGAGAGCGCGACTGGGGGGAAGAGAGAGCGCGACTGGGGGGAAGAGAGAGCGCGACTGGGGGGAAGAGAAGAGCGCGACTGGGGGAAGAGAGAGCGCGACTGGGGGGAAGAGAGAGCGCGACTGGGGGGAAGAGAGAGCGCGACTGGGGGGAAGAGAGAGCGCGACTGGGGGGAAGAGAGAGCGCGACTGGGGGAAGAGAGAGCGCGACTGGGGGGAAGAGAGAGCGCGACTGGGGGGAAGAGAGAGCGCGACTGGGGGAAGAGAGAGCGCGACTGGGGGGAAGAGAGAGCGCGACTGGGGGGAAGAGAGAGCGCGACTGGGGGGAAGAGAGAGCGCGACTGGGGGGAAGAGAGAGCGCGACTGGGGGAAGAGAGAGCGCGACTGGGGGGAGAAGAGAGAGCGCGACTGGGGGGAAGAGAGAGCGCGACTGGGGGAAGAGAAGAGCGCGACTGGGGGGAAGAGAGAGCGCGACTGGGGGAAGAGAGAGCGCGGACTGGGGGGAAGAGAGAGCGCGACTGGGGGGGAAGAGAGAGCGCGACTGGGGGGAAGAGAGAGCGCGACTGGGGGGAAGAGAGAGCGCGACTGGGGGGAAGAGAGAGCGCGACTGGGGGGAAGAGAGAGCGCGACTGGGGGGAAGAGAGAGCGCGACTGGGGGAAGAGAGAGCGCGACTGGGGGGAAGAGGGAGAGCGCGACTGGGGGGAAGAGAGAGCGCGACTGGGGGAAGAGAGAGCGCGACTGGGGGAAGAGAGAGCGCGACTGGGGGGAGAAGAGAGAGCGCGACTGGGGGGAAGAGAGAGCGCGACTGGGGGGAAGAGAGAGCGCGACTGGGGGGAAGAGAGAGCGCGACTGGGGGGAAGAGAGAGCGCGACTGGGGGGAAGAGAGAGCGCGACTGGGGGAAGAGAAGAGCGCGACTGGGGGTGAAGAGAGAGCGCGACTGGGGGGAAGAGAGAGCGCGACTGGGGGGAAGAGAGCGCGCGACTGGGGGGAAGAGAGCGCGCGACTGGGGGGAAGAGAGCGCGCGACTGGGGGGAAGAGAGCGCGCGACTGGGGGGAAGAGAGAGCGCGACTGGGGGGAAGAGAGCGCGCGACTGGGGGGAAGAGAGCGCGCGACTGGGGGGAAGAGATGCGCGCGACTGGGGGGAAGAGAGCGCGCGACTGGGGGAAGAGAGCGCGCGACTGGGGGGAAGAGAGCGCGCGACTGGGGGGAAGAGAGCGCGCGACTGGGGGGGAAGAGAGCGCGCGACTGGGGGGAAGAGAGCGCGCGACTGGGGGGAAGAGAGCGCGCGACTGGGGGGAAGAGAGCGCGCGACTGGGGGGAAGAGAGCGCGCGACTGGGGGGAAGAGAGCGCGCGACTGGGGGGAAGAGAGCGCGCGACTGGGGGGAAGAGAGCGCGCGACTGGGGGGGGAGAGAGAGCGCGCGACTGGGGGGAAGAGAGCGCGCGACTGGGGGGAAGAGAGCGCGCGACTGGGGGGAAGAGAGCGCGCGACTGGGGGGAAGAGAGCGCGCGACTGGGGGGAAGAGAGCGCGCGACTGGGGGGAAGAGAGCGCGCGACTGGGGGGAAGAGAGCGCGCGACTGGGGGGGGAAGAGAGCGCGCGACTGGGGGGAAGAGAGCGCGCGACTGGGGGGGGAAGAGAGCGCGCGACTGGGGGAAGAGAGCGCGCGACTGGGGGGGAAGAGAGCGCGCGACTGGGGGGAAGAGAGCGCGCGACTGGGGGGAAGAGAGCGCGCGACTGGGGGGAAGAGAGCGCGCGACTGGGGGGAGAGCGCGCGCGACTGGGGGGAAGAGAGCGCGCGACTGGGGGGAAGAGAGCGCGCGACTGGGGGGAAGAGAGCGCGCGACTGGGGGGAAGAGCGCGCGACTGGGGGGAGGCGAGGGAGAGAGCGCGCGACTGGGGGGAAGAGAGCGCGCGACTGGGGGGAAGAGAGCGCGCGACTGGGGGGGAAGAGAGCGCGCGACTGGGGGGAAGAGAGCGCGCGACTGGGGGGAAGAGAGCGCGCGACTGGGGGGAAGAGAGCGCGCGACTGGGGGGGAAGAGAGCGCGCGACTGGGGGGAAGAGAGCGCGCGACTGGGGGGAAGAGAGCGCGCGACTGGGGGGAAGAGAGCGCGCGACTGGGGGGGAATGAGAGCGCGCGACTGGGGGGAAGAGAGCGCGCGACTGGGGGGAAGAGAGCGCGCGACTGGGGGGAAGAGAGCGCGCGACTGGGGGAAGAGAGCGCGCGACTGGGGGGGAAGAGAGCGCGCGACTGGGGGAAGAGAGCGCGCGACTGGGGGGAAGAGAGCGCGCGACTGGGGGGAAGAGAGCGCGCGACTGGGGGAAGAGAGCGCGCGACTGGGGGGAAGAGAGCGCGCGACTGGGGGGAAGAGAGCGCGCGACTGGGGGGAAGAGAGCGCGCGACTGGGGGGAAGAGAGCGCGCGACTGGGGGGAAGAGAGCGCGCGACTGGGGGAAGAGAGCGCGCGACTGGGGGGAAGAGAGCGCGCGACTGGGGGGAAGAGAGCGCGCGACTGGGGGGAAGAGAGCGCGCGACTGGGGGGAAGAGAGCGCGCGACTGGGGGGAAGAGAGCGCGCGACTGGGGGGAAGAGAGCGCGCGACTGGGGGGAAGAGAGCGCGCGACTGGGGGGAAGAGAGCGCGCGACTGGGGGGAAGAGAGCGCGCGACTGGGGGGAAGAGAGCGCGCGACTGGGGGGAAGAGAGCGCGCGACTGGGGGGAAGAGAGCGCGCGACTGGGGGGAAGAGAGCGCGCGACTGGGGGGAAGAGAGCGCGCGACTGGGGGGAAGAGAGCGCGCGACTGGGGGGAAGAGAGCGCGCGACTGGGGGGAAGAGAGCGCGCGACTGGGGGGAAGAGAGCGCGCGACTGGGGGGAAGAGAGCGCGCGACTGGGGGGGAAGAGAGCGCGCGACTGGGGGGAGAGAGAGCGCGCGACTGGGGGGAAGAGAGCGCGCGACTGGGGGGAAGAGAGCGCGCGACTGGGGGGAAGAGAGCGCGCGACTGGGGGGAAGAGAGCGCGCGACTGGGGGGAAGAGAGCGCGCGACTGGGGGAAGAGAGCGCGCGACTGGGGGGAAGAGAGGCGCGGCGACTGGGGGGAAGAGAGCGCGCGACTGGGGGGAAGAGAGAGTGCGACTGGGGGGAAGAGAGAGTGCGACTGGGGGAGGGCGGGGGGGGAGGGCAGGGGGGAGGGGGAGGGAAGGAGGGGGAGGGCGGGGGGGCAGGGGGGGGGGCGGAGGGGGGGGGGGAGAGAGACAGAGGGAAGGAGAGAGAGAGGGCGAGTGGCCCGTGGCCGCAAATGGAGCCAAGCCCCGAGAACAGGCGTGAGCCGGCTTGAGGCTGAGAGACGGGCCACGCCCGTTTGCCGGGGTAACCCCCTTCCGAGCCCCTGTCCCTCCCGAGCACCGGCCGCGTCGCCCCGCCCCGCACTCCACTCCCGAGAGCCCTGCTCTCCGAGCCCCGCCCGCCCCGCAAGTCCCGAGAGCCCCGCCCCGCACTCCCGAGAGCCCCGCTCTCCGAGCCCCGCCCCCCCCGGCCGAGCCGGCTTGAAGGGCCGCCGATTGCGGCTGTGCGAGACGGCCGGCGGGCCCGGTTGCCGGGGTAACCCTTCCCGCTCACCAAGCCCCGGCCGAGATCCGCACTCCCAAGAGCCCCGCCCCCCCCGCCCGAGCCGAGCGCGGAACAGAGAGAGAGACGCCGCGTCTCAGCTGCTCCTGCTGCGCGTGCACCCTGACCCTCGTGGCTAACGCCGTTTGCCCCGGGTAACGTGACACGGGGCGGTGGGGGGGGGGGGGGGGGGGAACGGTGAGGAGCTTAGCAGAAGCCGTGGGAGAATTACCTTGGTCGGGCCTGGCTGGGCAAGAAACACCCAGGCTTTCAGGCCTAACAAAAACGGGGAAAGGTAGGAAAAAGAATCTTCAGGTTAGAGAAAATATTAACAAATGAGTGAAGTTTTTTTTAAAACAATTTTTTAATAAAATTCAATTTTATTTTGCTGGAAATGTATATTTGAAAAGAAAGACGCAGAAAGCAGGAAAAAGAATGGGAGCAAGATGGCGGCTACTCACCTCGGTTCAGAACGATAAGGCCCGCCCACACACGCACCGATTGGTCGACCGTCAGGTGACCAAAGCGTAGGATTGGTCAATCGTCCCGTCACTCGACCGTAGGAGGGCCCGGCCGCACGCGGCAGCAACCCGGCGTACGATTGGTCGACCTCGAGGTCACTCTGTCGCTAATGAGCGGATAATGAGATGCTAATGAGCGGAATGTTGAAGGTTTTTCGGATACCGCGGGCGCGATTTTTGCCCGGCCGAAACGTAAATACGCTTAAGACCGTTTGGAAAGGTAAGCTTTCTTTCGACGTAACGCACGCGTAGGTACGCTCTATAACTTTCGAGCGCATAGCCGGACAAGCGCACACCCGAGGACAGACAGAAGGACGGACAGACAGAAGGACAGACAGAAGTATCGCTTTATATATATAGAAGATAGATAGATGCTGTTATAGATGCAAAGCAATCCAAAAAAGGTGGTGTGCTTCTAAGTTGGAGCCTGAAACTCGTGACCACATTCAAATTTTGAAAGTTCCCTGACCAAACAATTAAATTCGGAACTACCTGAGACTTTGGATACTTAACAATTAGACTGTGTAGCCTTAAAGGCACAAAAGTCCTCCTTACCAGCTGAATAATGCACTGTGAATTATATTGCATAACCTTAAAAAATAGCACATCAACCAACTTTTGTTTTACCAATTTCCAACTATACTTCTTAGAACATCCATTATGATACAAACAATCTTTTTTTGTCCCTACCAACCTGTAACATATAGCAAGGTTTTAGCTACACAAATTCTGATAATGGCATTACTTACAGCTAACATCTGTTTGCACTTCTTGTACATCTCAGTTTTTTCAGCTATTTCTTTACTCATTTTACTCATTTGTGTCTGCACCAAGAGATCAAATGTATGGTCGAATGGAGCTGGCATGACTGCTGTAAGGAAAAGACCAAGATGTTAACTATACCACTGATGATTAAATGAGCTATATGTCATAACTAAAAATTAATAAAGCTCTAATTATTTAATCCCCAGACAAGCAATTTACAGTAAGCAATTTACTCTTTTAAAAACTATTTTGTTGATTTGATTACTCCCCATGAGTGCCAGGGCAACTAGGCATTTTCAAATTAGGGCTCCAAGTTTGGCAGTTCAAACGTGCATTTAGTTCAGTACCAAAGGAACTCATTTTTATTTTATAAGTAATAATTTATTGCTGAGAACATAGATTCTGTTGATGGGAAATGTTATGGCAAGTATTTCAGCAATAGTTTATAAAACGTTAACACCAAATTAAGCACATACAATTTATTTAATGCTGAGTTGTAATTATTATTCAACTAAGTATTAGGGTTTAATTCCTTTCCTTTCTTGATTTTTCAGTCAGATCAATTACAAAAGATTAAGTGTGTCTTTTTTCTCTGATATTTTATCTTTCATGCTAGCAATTTCACTGGCCAGTTGCAATTATGTGACCATTCTGTGCATGTCACTTTCAAGCAATTGCATCAACTGTCAGCAAGCACGCAATAGACCCATTGTTCAGTGATGGACTGACAGGGCCCTGGAACAATGCCAAGTATCAGCAGGGAAACAATGGGTATTTAGCAAATTTCAGCTTATATAATAATGGCTTGTTGATCCCTGTTGATATCAAGGAGCTGTTTAGCTGATGATTTTCTTGGGCTACAAAACCACTTCAAAAATGTGTTACCATAGTTGTGAATGGAATAAAAATTTGAAGGGAGGCTTTAACAATTTCTACTCATTATTATTAAATCAAATAAATAGATATATATATATATATAGTACAAGCAGATGGAGAAATATTTATTTTAAATCACTATATATTTATATACTAGCAGTTTGCCTGTAGCCTTGTTCACTGCGAGTCAGTGTATATATTTAAGTGTAATGGCTAAATTGTGACAGGAAGTAAGTGAAAAGCTTACAGGAAATGTATAGGATATGCAAGACTTAATATATCTTATAATAAATAGAAATGTACATATACTTTTTTATAAATATTTTTGTCTGCGAAGAATACTGCAGGAGATCGAACAATGCTAATTTATTTCTACAGCTAGAGGCTAACCAATTGCCAGGTACCTGGAGAGGTGTCTTGAATAAAGTCTGCTGCAGACACTGGAGGCGATTCAGTGTTTGTCCCATTATCAGTTAGTTTCTGCTTGTTAGAGAATGTTTCATTTTTCTTCTCTTCCTATTAACGTGATGGTTGTATGGTTAGATTGCTCTTTAACTTTCCTTTAAGCAAGTAACATCCTGATGTCTTACAAAAGCAATGATGAAATGGACTAAGTAACCAGGTGATTGTGACAGCATTTTGCACCATCTCAAAAATAAACTCCGACTCCAAAGTGTGCTGGTTCTTCCTACAGGCCCACATACTGTATAAAGAATACAAAATGACAAATAGGTTGTAATAGTAATCCATTTGTCAGCTCCGTAAAAGGTCCTCATGATTATTAAAGCCATTATGCTTCTTCCTCTTGCTTTCAATTTCCCCATTAACTTCATGCCTTCAATGTCTGCAAAAGCCTCCTTTTCCTCTGATGCACATCATGCTTCTGGAACTATGGCTTTAGTGTCAGTTGTACATCTGTTCGACACCTTTAAATAACAATCTTAGCATTGCCTTCACGCTGTCAAGTCCCTCTCCTTATATTGGACTCCCTATCTCAAATATTCATCAGGCTCCATAGAAAACATCAAGGCCTAGAAATTCGGTAGGCTTAGCGCCGCATTTGAGGCGCTCGAGGGCCTAGCGCCGGAGTTATGGCCAGTTGAGAAATTCCCTGGGGCCCTAAATCGGCGTTGCACCGGTAGCGCTGCGCCGGCACCGATGACGTCATCGGTGTGCGCAGCGTCCCGGTTGCCGTGGTAACCCGGCCCCAAGCCGAAATTCAGTTGCGCCCGCCTCGCCCGTGGCAGGCGCAACTAAGACTCTGGCAACAGAGTCTTCCCTCAGTGTGCGCCGGCGCATAAAGGTGGAGCGGCGGCCGGCCGCGTTCCCGGCGGTCGCCTGCCCGCACCTCCCTTCCCGGACTCCTGCATTCCCCCCCCGCGGCCCTGATCAGTGTCTCATGCGAGCCCGGCACTTCCCCGAGGTGCCGGGCTCAGATGTCGGGTCAATCCGCCGGACAGTTGTCGGCTGCAGGCAGCTCCTCCTTAACAGGAGGAGGAGGCCTGCAGTTCCCCCGCCTGCCGCACCGCATCGGGTGCCGCAGCGGGGGATTAGCGCCGGGAAACCCAAGTTCACGCCCGTTTTGAGGCGCTAAAGGAGGGTTTTAGCGCCCGCCGCCGTCTGGGCCCGGCACACCCGAATTTTCGTCGCGCGCTGCCGCATTACCGCTGGCGCAAACTTTCTGGCGCTACAGCCCTGGCAAGACCAGAACCCAATTTCTAGGCCCAAGTTTCCCATGAGCTCTCAAAGCTGTCCCACTTCTCCTACAATGTGAAATTCCGATACAGACTGGGATAGTCTTGCATCCTAGACACTACGACCTAGAAATCCCTAAGCTAAGCACCGGCCATTAATGGTGGTTCTCTGGAAAAAAATGGTGGCTGCCTCACTTCCGACCACCTCCGGCGTGGGACACGGCATGTGCCATTTTGGGAAGGGCCATAGAAACATTGAAGATAGGAGCAGGAGTAGGCCATTCGGCCCTTCGAGCCTGCTCCGCCATTCAATGAGATCATGGCTGATCATCCAAACTCAGTACCCTGTCCCTGCCTTCTCCCCATATCCCTTGATCCCTTTAGCCTTAAGAAATATATCTAACTCTTTCTTGAATATACTTAATGAACTGGCCTCCACCGCCCTCTGTGGCAGAGAATTCCACAGGTTCACCATTCTCTGGGTGAAGAAATTCCTCCTCATTTCAGTCCTAAATGGCTTACCCCTTATCCTTAGACTATCACCCCCTGGTTCTGGACTCCCCGGCCATCAGAAACATCCTTCCTGCATCTAGTCTGTCCAGGCCTGACAGAATTTTATAGGTTTCGATGAGATCCCCTCTCAATCTTCTAAACTCCAGTAAGTATAAGCCCAATCGACACAATCTCTCCTCATACGTCATTCCTGCCATCCCAGGTATCAGCCTGGTGAATCTTCGCTGCACTCCTTCCATGGCAAGAACGTCCTTCCTCAGGTAAGGCGACCAAAACTGCACACAATGCTCAAGGTGCGGTCTCACCAAGGCCCTGTACAACTGCAGCAAGACATCCTTGTTCTTGTACTCGAACCCTCTTGCTACGAAGGCCAACATACCATTTGCCTTCTTAACCGCCTGCTGCATCTGCATGCTTACCTTCAGCGACTGGTGCACAAGAACACCCAGGTCTCTTTGCACTTCCCCTTCTCCCAATCTATTGCCATTCAAATAATAATCTGCCTTCCTGTTTTTGCCACCAAAGTGGATAACCTCAAATTTATCCACATTATAGTGCATTTGCCATGTTTCTGCCCAATCACCCAACCTGTCCAAATCGTACTGGAGTTTCACGATATCCTCCTCACAGCACACCCTCCCACCCAGCTTTGTGTCGTCTGCAAATTTGAAGATATTACATCCAATTCCCTCGTCCAGATCATTAATATATATTGTGAACAGCTGGGGTCCTAGGACCGATCCTTGCGGTACCCCACTAGTCACTGCCTGCCACTCGGAAAACGACCCGTTTATTCCAACTCTTTGCTTTCTGTCCGCCAACCAGTTCTCTATCCAAGTCAATACCTTGCCCCCAATCCCATGTGCCTTAATTTTGCACGCTAATCTCTTATGCGGGACCTTATCGAAAGCCTTCTGAAAGTCCAAATACACCACATCCACTGGTTCTCCCTTATCTATTTTACCAGTTACATCCTCAAAAAATTCCAGTAGATTAGTCAAGCATGATTTACCTTTTGTAAATCCATGTTGACTTTGTCCGATCCAGTCACTGCTTTCCAAGTGCTCTGCTATTACATCTTTTATAATGGACTCTAGCATTTTCCCCGCTACCGATGTCAAGCTTACCGGTCTATAATTCCCTGCCTTTTCTCTACCACCTTTTTTGAATAGTGGGGTAACATTATCTACCCGCTAATCCATGGGTACCGTTCCAGAGTCTGTTGAGTTCTGGAAGATGATCAGCAATGCATCTACTATTTCTAGGGCCACTTCCTTAAGTACCCTGGGATGTAGATTATCAGACACCGCTGGCCCCTGAAATGTAAATTAGTAGATTGTGAAGTCAATCGGCATGCAACGCCTGACTTAACGCCAGGACTGCCAACTTGGACGTTTTTGCACGCCCTATCGCCGGGTCCTAAGCACGCACAGAAAAGACTGTCTGAAGCAGCCCTGCAGAGATGCTATCAGCGTTTTTTTTAAAGGGACACACACATCTTTCAGGTAAGTTTGCATTTAAGCTTTTGGGCTTTTTTTTGCATTTTAGTAGTGGCTTAGTGCAAAAGTTTGATGTTAAAAGTTTTTAAAGTATGCAGGGAGTGCTGCTGGCAGCTTGCAAGGCTTTGGATGGTAAAGGAAGGTCTCTGAGAAGACAGAAAATGCAGGAAATACTCAGGTCAGGCAGCATCCATGGAAAGAGAAAGAGTTCACATCTCAGGTCTAGATGCTGCCTGACCTGCTGAGTATTTCTAACATTTGCTGCTTTTATTTCAGATTTCCAGCATCCGCTCACAGAGGGAAGAAGACGACACAGAAGAGGAAGACACAGGAGGAAGGATGCAACCCAAAAAGCCCCTTTCTGGCTGGGATATCTGGCATCCATTCATCCGCTTGCGGTATCAGTGAACACAACCCCCAATTCCCCTTTCAACATTTGTTCCACACCTTACCTTCCCCTCTGTTACTGATCATCACAGCGTCCTCTTGGCCACAATGCTGAAATAAAAGCTACCACAAAGCAACCTTTCCAGTCCAACTTTATACATCTATCCATCCAATATGACATCAAGAAATCAACTAATCACCCTTGTGTATTCTCTTAGTGACTGTCTTGCGTCTGCCTTTGTCTATCCTAGTAATGTCATGCAGTGCTATCCCAGTGGCTGCACCATGGCTGGTGGAAGGCTGCTGACTTTTAGTGGGGGAGGCTGCAAATGGCCTTGCAGGACGACCTCGAGTAGTTGGTGGCTGGGAGTGTCAAATCAAGTGATGGTGTTTCTTCTTCTTCTTCACTCTCCTCTTCACAGTCAACCACTGGCTGGGTAGGCTGGATTTCTTGGGTGTGTGAAATGAGGAAAGCACAAGGGTGGCGTTGTGGAAAGCAAGAGCCGCATGCTTACACCATGCGCACCTTGTAAATCAGAAGAGATTGTGGGATGAGGGGGAAGTGAAATGTGTAAAGGAGGATAACGTATAAGGATGCCAACATCTTGTATCCTTTCAACCCTGCCGCTGGTCAAGGGCTCAGCCATGTCCCTGCCAAGAACGGCCAGCACCGTCTTTTCCAAGGGGGTGAGGTGAAGCTAGGAAAGGAAGGTGTGCCTCATGTTTGGTATAGATTGCTGGTAGGTGAGTGATAGGGGGGTGGGGGTCGTGCAATGAGCAGTGTGTGAGGCTAGTGGTGCAGTTGGTATGAGACGGCTTTTGAAGATGCATCCACTGACCTTGACCACTGGTCTGAGGTCATGACGCTTCTTTGGGCACTGGAGCCAGGTGGTGGAGGCGACACTGCTGGCAGTGAGGGCCTCGGTGATCTTGTCCCACATCGTTCTTTCTGGAAGGCCTCCTGGCTCCTGCGGGTAGAGGACCTCTCTTGCAGTGTTGATCCCCTGCACAATGCTGGAGTGCTGTGTGCAAGACACTGGATGCCCCTTTCCAGGCTTGTTGAGCCATTTGTGTTAGTGCTGAAGCACTGTTACCCTTTTTCATGTGCAGAGAGCTTTAAGAGCTGAAGACAGCCATTTCGGAATTATTTTTAATGTTTATTTTTTTTTGAGAATGCAGTTAAGCTCTAAGGGCTAAAGACAGCCTATTTTTAAATGATTTTTATTTTTTTCATTTTAGAAGGCAGTTCCCCTTTAAGGGATCGACACTGCTTTCTAAAATGACAGGCTAGCTTTAATAGAAGGCTGCCTCGCTCCAGGGACGCTACGGCTACGCTACATTGGGCTTCCTGCTGAGATTACCACCGGAAAAGAGTATTGCACTACAGGTTTTGCGCTGCGCTAATGTTAATCAGCAGGCAGCACCAAAATACTGGTGCTGCCTGTGCTATTATTGCGGGCAGTCTTTAACTTTGGCCCGTGGTGGCACCGGCAAGTTTCCAACCTACTTGAATTTCTCGGCCTACTTCTTTAATTGTGAAAGCATTATATTCCCTCTGCCCCTTGACAATTTTCTCTGCTCCTAGAATCTATGACTCCTTTCTGGATGTGGTTTACTGCAGGGGCACTCAACCGGGAATCCGCGAGAAGATTTCAGGGGGTTCGCCAGTTGGTTTATCCCGTCAATATACATGGGATACTACTCATGTTTTTGGCATAAACATCAGTAGTCTCCCCTGTATATTGAGACAAGTGGAATAGTCTCAGCTATAAAGACTGTGCATGTGTGGTCAATTCAGGTTCTTAATGTTGGACACCATTTAAATGCTTAGACAAGTCACTTTGCGTACCACTGACTTTTACAGCAGTATTCATCCCGGTAAGTTTTTTTTTGATCCAGCCCTATTTGATTCCACGTTCCACTCGCCATGGTTAACTATTAAATAATGGTGCAATGAGTTAGTTCGACTGGGCCAAGGTAGTGCGAGCCTTCCTTTCAACCCTTTACTTTCCCCTTGCGTGGAGCCGCTCATGCGTTTGAAGAGCGCAGTCAATGGAGAGAGTGCGTGCACCACGTGGCCTTGGGGGGGGGGAGGGGTGGAGGGGAGGGAAAGAAAGAGACTTTTCAGTCTCTGGGCCTGCGGCAAGGCCATAATAATCAGGATTCGGTGTGACTCTCTCCTTCAATGTCTTTAGTCTGAGTTAATAAAATAGCTGAAGGCGTTATCACGATTTTCCTCGTACCTCAGACTCAGAGCTTTATATTCATGGCGACGTGCTTCTCTGACGGACGGATAGGCGTAGTCTGGGTGCTGGTGTCCTTTGAGATACCGCCGGCTAACTGTTAAAGGGTTGGGGAGGAGGAAAGAGGGGGTCCGCCTTTGTCACTAAAGGATTTATGGTGATGAGGCCGGGTGGGTAAAGTCGCTCAGGGCCCTGTTTATTTCTCCATTTCTCTCATGTACCATCTGCCTCCACCATTACTGGTGCTGTTAATTCAAGTCGCTGGCTTTTACCACCGTGTTGGGGTTTTGTATCAAAATAAGAGGGAATTCTGTTTCTGAAATGGAGGATGTGAACCTGGAATTTTAGTCCAGTCTGACCAACTGTGCACAAAATGAGCCTGTTGTGAGCATTGCACTTGTTTTCATGGTTCATTTCCTGTTAGGCAAATGGTTGATGGGGTGGAGCAGACCGTGGGCAGCAAATGAGCACATAATGTAAATTTAGGATAAAATGTCAGACCTGAAACGTCAACTTTGTTTCTCTCTCCACGAATGCTGCCTGACCTGCTGAGTATTTCCAACATTTTCTGTTTTTATTTCAGATTTCCAGCATCCACAGTAATTTGCTTATGTAAATTTATGACTTAATAAATTCTTTACGCAAGGTGTAATAGAGCTATTAATATAGTATATAATATTTATACAGAAAAAATACTTGTGCTGTGTTACAGAGGGTCCGGAGAATTTTTATAACACGGGAGGGGGGGCCTCGGAAGCAAAAAGGTTGAAAACCCCTGGTTTAATGGGTGTTCAGCACCCTCCACTACCTCCCCCAAATGGCTATTATTCATTGAATGACAGTATCACAACCAAGCCCAGTCCTCACCAGGTTTTCACACATGCACATTTTCAGCAGAGAACCAAAAATAGTCATACTGTCTGCATTTTCCCTTCCCATCCCAACAGTGCTGAGAAAAGAAAATACTTGCATTTATATAGCGTCTTTCATAACCTCAGGATGTCCCAAAGGGTTTTACAGCTATCGAAGTACTTTTGAAATGTCGTCACTGTTGTAATGTCGTAAACATGGCAGCCAATTTGCGCACAGCAAGGTCCCACAACAGCAATGTGATAATGACCAGATAGACTGTTTTAGTGGTGTTGGTTGAGGGATAAACATTGGCCAGGACACCAGGGAGAACTCCCCTACTCTACTTCGAAATTGTGCATTGGGATCTTTTACGTCCACCTGAGAGGGTAGATGGGGCGTCGGTTTAAAGTCTGATCCAAAGGACGGCATCTCCGACAGTGCAGCACTCCCTCAGTACTACACTGAAGTGCTAGCCTAGAATACATTCTCAAGTCTCTGGAGCAGGACTTGAACCCACAACCTTCTGACAGAGGCAAGTGTGCTACCACTGAGCCACGGCTGTCAGTAACGTTGAAGCATTAAGTTTAACATAAAGCTACACAAATAGCTAAGATGTAAATTCTGATGCGCATGATGATTCAAAGTTAGACACAATGGCAACGTGGGATGAATCTTGGATGGGAGACAAATATGGAGATATCCAAGAAGCGCAGGCTTGGGGGATGTGTCCTGTTGGTTGCATGAAGGAAACAAAAGATAACAGTTGGCTGGCAAAAACTAATTTGAGCAAACATCCTAAACCATGAGAACAAACATGGAGCAGTTTATGAATTGCATACCAATTCTAGTCTTAAACTCATGGTGACTTATTTGGTATTGTTCGTAAAATTTTAAAAAGCTTTCTTATTATTGTTGTATTGTTGGCTGATTGACCACATTGAGTTCAACAGAGACAGCATGACAAAACATGAATAAAAGTAATAAAGAGAAGATAAAAATGATGAACAATAGGACTTTGAGCTATGTGCCATCATGCAACTGATGCTACACAAATACAAAGTTTCTTCCTTCAGCACATAGCCACGAAAGCACATCATACAATACCACATTATATTACATAACGTAACACTTCAATGACTATAATGGAATGTCTGAACCTCTTAATACTTAGCTTACTCACAACACTTCAGTTAAAATACTAAAGAATGCAAAAAAAATTATGTAAACCAATTAATCTGCTAACGAAGATAAAGCACATACAAATTTAGATTTCAATCATTTTAATTTGTTGCATTACCCAGTAGTCTAAAATTAACATTCTACTCACCAACTGCTCTGCGAGTTTGACAACCTGCTTTTGCAGTTTTTGACAGTCCTTGTATTTCTCTTTGTAATGTTCAGCAGCCATCTGAAGCCTAAGTTTTAAATCTTCAACCTCTTTATGTAGCTCTTGTTCCACTGTACTGCCAACCACTGCAGAACCCTAGTATCAAATGTTGTAAAATGATTAGTTCTTTTAACTGTACTATCACATACCCTCTGGCATTGCTCACAGTAAGTCAAATGATAATGTTTTTAGACAGCAATTATGCCATGCAATGCATCATACATTATTCTGCTGCTGAGGTGAAAGTGTCCCTTTAAGGCAGGAGTGTTGCAACCTGTCTTCAAGGACTTAATTGCGCATAATGGTGCCTCGTGGAACATATATAAGATTTAAATTAACGTTCCCAGTAATTTGTATACGTCATTGTTCCATGTTAGGATTTTCTCCATGTTTCCACAGAAAGGATTTGGATTTAAATTATATTGAAGTGTTGCTTTTATGTTAAAAGTTAGTTCACAAAGGTTTAAAGTCTATTTACAGGGCTGTGTTTATTTGCAACACAAATGGGTTGGACCAGATTTAAGAACATAAGAAATAGGAGCAGGAGTAGGCCAATCGGCCCCTCGAGCCTGCTCCGCCATTCAATAAGATCATGGCTGATCTGATCCTAACCGCCAATCCACTATCACAGAACCATCTCCTGAATCTAACAGAATTAGACACACGAAATAGGAGCAGGATCAGGCTACACGGCCCTGGGCCCGCTCCGCTACCCACAGGGCCATGACCGATCCGAACCTAGACTCATGTCCAAATTCCTGCCTGCTCCCCGTAACCCTTAATTCCCTTTACTTCTAGGAAACTGTCTATTTCTGTTTTAAATTTATGTAATGATGTAGCTTCTACAGCTTTTTGGGGCAGCATATTCCATGGACCTACCACCCTCTGAGTGAAGTAGTTCCTCCTCATCTCAGTTTTGAAAGAGCAGCCCCTTATTCTAAGACTATGCCCCCTAGTTCTAGTTTCACCCATCATCGGGAACATCCTCCCCGCATCCACCCGATCCAACCCCTTCACAATCTTATATGTTTCAATAAGATCGCCTCTCATTCTTCTGAACTCCAATGAGTAGAGTCCCAATCTACTCAACCTCTCCTCATATGTCCATCCCCTCATCCCCGGGATTAACCGAGTGAACCTTCTTTGTACTGACTCGAGAGCAAGTATGTCTTTTCTTAAGTATGGACACCAAAACTGTATGCAGTATTCCAGGTGCGGTCTCACCAATACCTTGTACAACTGAAGCAATACCTCCCTATTTTTATATTCTATCCCCCTAGCAATGAAAGCCAACATTCCATTGGCCTTCTTAATCACTTGCTGCACCTGCATACTAACCTTTTGAGTTTCGTGCACCAGGACCCCCAGATCCCTTTGTACTTCAGTACTTTCCAGTTTCTTGCCATTAAGATAATAACTTGCTCTACGATTTTTCCTGCCAAAGTGCATAACCTCACACTTTCCAGTATTGTATTCCATCTGCCAAATCTCTGCCCACCTACTTAGCCTGTCTATGTCCCCTTGCAGGTTTTTTATGTCCTCCTCACTCACTACTTTCCCTCCCATCTTAGTATCATCTGCAAACTTTGATATGTTACACTCGGTCCCCTCCTCCAAATCGTTAATATAGATTGTAAAGAGTTGGGGACCCAGCACTGACCCCTGCGGAGCACCACTAGTTACTGATTGCCAGTCTGAGAATGAACCATTTATCCCAACTCTCTGCCTTCTGTTAGATAGCCAATCCTCTATCCATGCCAGAATATTACCCCCAATCCCGTGATTTTTTTAATCTTAAGCAATAATCTTTTGTGTGGCACCTTGTCAAATGCCTTTTGGAAGTCTAAATACACTACGTCCACTGGTTCTGATTGGTCCCCTTGGAGGACAAAGCACACCCAACAGTTTGTCTGGAATGCGTAATTTAATCATGCCTGCTGTAGAGTACTCTGCAATGTGTAATTTGATCCAGTCTCGTCAGACAGCCTACAGAAAGTGGAGCTGTACTTAGCTTTGTGAAGATCCTCTGTTATCTAGTGTTCTGCAATTGTAATTATAGTTGTCCTTGGCTGGTAAAATAATAGACTTTATACACCAATTAGTGGGTTAGTTACTTCTTTGGCATTTTATGTTTTTTTCCCCCTTCTGGAAGTGATAAAAATTATTTAATTCAGAATAAAGGGACCAAGGTCAAGGCTGCAACTTTAAGGCAGAAACTCATTAAAATAGGAAACGGAAAACAAGAAGTGCAAATACTCAATGGCCTCCGGATCTCAGGTGGTGCTACTATAGCAGGAAGCTAGTAAAGAACTGCCAGTCATAAAACCAATGGGTGCGTGTGTGTGGGTGCGTGTGGGGTGTGTGCGTGCATGCTAAGAACAGACCTCTGCAAAAGTGAAAGCCAACTAAAATCAAACAGACACAAACCAACAAATAAGAAATATAAATAGAACTGAGTTGACTGGAGCAGATTGCTAGGACTAGCCAGCTGAATAATGGCCCTCGAGCCATATTTTGGCAACCAAGCTTTACGACCAAAAAGTTCAATTATAGGTACAGATTTAAATCAAACAGTTTAATTGATATTTGGTAAAAGAACTTCGCAGTTTGGAAAAGTGCTTGTGAATTTCAGGTTTCATCCTGTAGGTTTGAAATTTTGCTTTTTCCAAATGTCAAATTGGAGATCAAATCCTCAAAGCAAGTCTCACATTTAAAATATTAAATAGGTGCTCCTTTTCTATTTATGAACTACACAATTAGGCAACACCTGTGAATAACAGCACCTGTCCTTTTTGTTGACTGCTAGAAAACAAAGATCGTTTATCAAGAATGTATTTCTTCTTCTCAATGGAAAGGTTGAAGATGATTTCAATCTATCCCCCCTATTGCAAGTTATTTAAATCTAGCTGGAAGATGAATTTGAATTAATTTATTCCTCTGGAAGCTGCCGTCCCTTCTGTGTTTTGGTTGCAAATTCAGTTTCAAATGTCTTTCAATTCTGAACCTTTTCTGGGGATTAAGACTACATTTATATAAAAACTTGGAAACTACTAACTTTTAAGTATTCTATTTTGACACTTTGCTTGTACAAGTCAGCAAACTCACCAGCAGTGTGCCAAATGCTTTAAGCCAGGGACGTAAACACAGGAACCGAGTGACAATGGGGAAGACAGTGAGCAGTGATTGCCTGATGGGACAAAAAGGTCTGCAGACAGTTCGGAGAGGAAGCAGACAGGTGGAAGCATGGAGGCGCTTGAAGGTCCAAAATGGGCCAATGGCAGTTCGGATCCCTTTCTCGTGCCTAACATTTAAAATACTAACAATCCTCTCCTCCTCAATACTGCCGGATCCCTTTCTTCCTGAAACCCAAAACTCTTCCCTGCCCTTCCCACTTCCTCTCCAATGGTACTTGATTCCCAAAACCCTGCTTTGCAGTGTTCCCAGATCTCCTCAATCCACAGAACCTGTTTCCTACACTGCAGGACCCCATCATCACCCCATATGTATATTACATACATATATACATAAATATTTTAATTCAATTAGGGAAGAATTCGAAGGGGGGGAAAGCGAGAGAGATGGGGGAAAGCGAGACGGGGGAAAGCGAGACGGGGGAAAGCGAGACGGGGGAAAGCGAGACGGGGGAAAGCGAGACGGGGGAAAGCGAGACGGGGGAAAGCGAGACGGGGGAAAGCGAGACGGGGGAAAAAGGGAGAGAGAGAGAGAATGGGAAGATAGAGAGAGGGGGAAGAGAGAGGGAGGGGAAAAGAGAGGGGGAAGAGAGAGAGGAGGAAAAGAGAGAGAGGGGAAAGCGAGGGGGTGGGGGAAGGAAAGAAAATTTCCCCAGCCAAGAAGATTAATATCTAAATCAGAAGAGTGAGCAAAATTACCCAAATGCTACAACACATACCTTTTCTTTTTTTGATATTGCAGCTCTTAGCATTTGTATCTCTGCCTTATATTTATTCTCGATATCAGCAAGTTCCTGTTTTAGCAGATCAATTTTTATTCGTGCACTATGCAAATCACCCATGGTCTTGTCACGAGTATTGGAAGTATCACCGAGCTCCTCAGCCATCAAGGCAATTTTCTGCTCGCTCGCTTGCACGTGTTCCTCAGCCCTACGTAGACGTTCACGAAGAACAGATACTTCATCCTGAAAATCACAGCAGAAATGGGAAAATACTTAAATGCGTACGTGAACTCTTGCACAAATGCCACTATAAGGTACCTGGCACTGAAGTACCTCTGGTCAAAAAAAAAAGGGCAAGCAGCACATTTTTGACCATTTGAATAAACCAACAAAGATACAGGTGTATATTGCATTCCAAGGTGCCGTGGCAAGAAAAAAGTATCCAACCACTCCACACCTGCAATAATGCTCTTTTCACAATGCTGAAGGAGCTAACAAGTCACCTGACACTTAGGAATTTTGAGAAGTTAGAAAATCTAAGAGACAGAGGATGGAATCACTTACGACGACAAATCACAACTACAATCCATAGCCAGTTTTAGTAATGAGGTTCTGAAAATGGTGTTCAACATGATCGATGAATGACAGGTACAGTTTTTGTGAAGGAGTGCAGTCCACCAAGTTGCCAAAAACACAAAGTTAACTCAAAATAAAAGCTAGTAATAATGCAGCTAGAAAGATAGCCCCTTTATTTTTACTTATACAATACCTTTCTTGGTACACTGTTAACTCAAAATAAATGTAACATTGTGTTTGTGGTTCCTACCTTAAGTTAAAATTCATGCATTTCCTTGGAGCTTCCCACTCCCTGCCCCAATCACGTATTCCCCGTGTCTTCACATTCTCACTACCCGTTCCCATTTCCGAACAACATCGCACTCAGATAACAACCCTACCCTAACTCTGCCCCCTTCAACTACCAAGGTATTTTCCGATCTCTCTTGCTCCACTGTCATTCACCTCACCGTTGGCCCTCCATCCTTTCTCCCCCATAGCAGGTGGCTAGGCAGAGGCTCCTTACCCTCAAGCAGTTTCCACCTGTCCTACCTGTTTTGCTCAAAGGCTTTATTTGCTTTCAAAATTCTACTTCTTGGTTAAACAAAAAACAATTTAGAATGAGGGACAAAATTTCTAGTCTCTCTCTCATTTTGTGTATCTCCCTACCTGTTCCATAGGTGATAGAAATTGGAATTTCACAGGAGTAAGTGATTAGAGCTGACCTTTTCTGTCAACAAAACACAAATGGTTAATTAATTGGCCTTTTTAAAAAATTCATTGATGGGATGTGGGCGTCGCTGGCTAGGCCTGCATTTAGTGCCCATCCCTAATTGCCCTTGAGAAGATGGTGGTGAGCCGCCTTCTTGAACCGCTGCAGTCCATATGGTGTAGGTACACCCACAGTGCTGTTAGGAAGGGAGTTCCAGGATTTTGGCCCAGCAACAGTGAAGGAACGGCGATACAGGTCCAAGTCAGGATGGTGTGTGGCTTGGAGGGGAACTTGTAGGTGGTGATGTTCCCATGCGTCTGCTGCCCTTGTCCTTCTAAGTGGTAGAGGTCGCGGGTTTGGAAGGTGCTGTTGAAGGAGCTTTGGCGAGTTGCTGCAGTGCATCTTGTAGATGGTACACACTGCAGCCACAGTGCGCCGGTGGTGGAGGGAGTGAATGTTGAAGGTGGTGGATGGAGTGCCAATCAAGCGGGCTGCTTTGTCCTGGATGGTGTCGAGCTTCTTGAGTGTTGTTGGAGCTGCACTCATCCAGGCAAGTGGAGAGTATTCCATCACACTCCTGACTTGTGCCTTGTAGATGGTGGAAAGGCTTTGGGGAGTCAGGAGGTGAGACACTCGCCGCAGAATTCCCAGCCTCTGGCCTGCTCTTGTAGCCACAGTATTTATATGGCTGGTCCAGTTCAGTTTCTGATCAATGGTAACCCCCAGGATGTTGATGGTGGGGGATTCAGCGATGGTAATGCCATTGAATGTCAAGGGGAGATGAGAGTCTCGCTTGTTGGAGATGGTCATTGCCTGGCACTTGTGTGGTGCGAATGTTACTTGCCACTTGTCAGCCCAATCTGAATGTTGTCCAGGTCTTGCTGCATATGGACACGGACTGCGTCAGTATCTGACGAGTCTCGAATGGTGCTGAACAGTGTGCAATCATCAGCGAACATCCCCACTTCTGACCTTATGATGGAGGGAAGGTCATTGATGAAACAGCTGAAGATGGTTGGGCCTAGGACACTGCCCTGAGGAACTCCTGCAGTGATGTCATGTGATTGAGATGAATGACCTCCAACAACCACAGCCAACTTCCTTTGTGCTAGGTATGATTCCAACCAATGGAGAGTTTTCCCCTTGATTCCCATTGACTTCAGTTTTGCTAGGGCTCCTTGATGCCACACTCGATCAAATGCTGCCTTGATGTCAAGGGCAGTCACTCTCACCTCACCTCTTGAGTTCAGCTCTTTTGTCCATGTTTGGACCAAGGCTGTAATGAGGTCAGGAGCTGAGTGGCCCTGGCGGAACCCAAACTGGGCGTCAGTTAGCAGGTTATTGCTGAGTAAGTGCCGCTTGATAGCACTGTCGACAACACCTTCCATCACTTTGCTGATGATTGAGAGTAGACCGATGGGACGGTAATTGGCCGGGTCGGATTTGTCATACTTTTTGTAGACAGGACATACTTGGGCAATTTTCCACATTGCCGGGTAGATGCCAGTGTTGTAGCTGTACTGGAACAGCTTGGCTAGGGGCGCAGCTAGTTCTGGAGCACAAGTCTTCAGTACTATTGCCGGAATGTTGTCAGGGCCCATAGCCTTTGCAGTATCCAGTGTCTTCAGCTGTTTCTTGACATCACGTGGAGTGAATTGAATGGGCTGAAGACTGGCATCTGTGATGCTGGGGACCTCAGGAGGAGGCCGAGATGGATCATCCACTCGGCACTTCTGGCTGAAGATAGTTGGAAATGCTTCAGCCTTGTCTTTTGCACTCACGTGCTGGGCTCCACCATCATTGAGGATGGAGATATTTTTGGAGCCTCCTCCTCCTGTTAACTGTTTAATTGTCCACCACCACTCACGACTGGATGTGGCAGGACTGCAGAGCTTTGATTTGATCCGATGGTTGTGAGATCGCTTAGCTCTGTCTATCGCATGTTGCTTCCGTTGTTTGGCATGCAAGTAGTCCTGTGTTGTAGCCTCACCAGGTTGACACCTCATTTTTCGGTATGCCTGGTGCTGTTCCCGGCATGCTCTCCTGCACTCTTCGTTAAACCAGGGTTGATCTCCCGGCTTGATGGTAATGGTAGAGTGAGGGATATGCCGGGCCATGAGGTTACAGATTGTGGTTGAATACAATTCTGCTGCTGCTGATGGCCCACAGCACCTCACAGATGCCCAGTTTTGAGTTGCCAGATCTGTTCGAAATCTGTCCCATTTAGCACGGTGGTAGTGCCACACAACACGGTGGAGGGTATCCTCAACATGAAGACGGGACTTCGTCTCCACAAGGACTGTGCGGTGGTCACTTCCACCAATGCTGTCATGGACAGATGCATCTGCAAAGGTAGATTGGGGAGGACAAGATCAAGTAGGTTTTTCCCTCTTGTTGGTTCCCTCACCACCTGTCGCAGACCCAGTCTGGCAGCTATGTCCTTTAGGACTCGGCCAGCTCGGTCAGTTGTGGTGCTACCGAGCCACTCTTGGTGATGGACATTGAAGTCCCCCACCCAGAGGACATTTTGTGCCCTTGCTACTCTCAGTGCTTCTTCCAATTGGTGTTCAACATGAAGGAGTGCTGATTCATCAGCTGAGGGAGGGCGGTAGGCGGTAATTAGCAGGAGGATTCCTTGCCCATGTTTGACTTGATGCCATGAGACCTCATGAGGTCCTGAGTCAATGTTGAGGACTCCCAGGGCTACTCCCTCCCGACTGTATACCACGGTGCCACCACCTCTGGTGGGTCTGTCCTGTCGGTGGGACAGGACATACACAGGGATGGTGATGGTGGTGTCTGGGACATTGGTTGTAAGGTATGATTCGGTAATTATGACTATGTCAGGCTGTTGCTTGACTAGTCTGTGGGACAGCTCTCCCAATTTTGGCACAAGCCCCCAGATGCTGGTAAGGAGGACTTTGCAGGGTCGACAGGGCTGGGTTTGCCGTTGTCGTTTCCGGTGCCGAGGTCGATGCCGGGTGGTCCGTCCGGTTTTATTCTTATTGTTTTTCGTAGCGGTTGTTTACAACCGAGTGGCTTGCTAGGCCATTTCAGAGGGCATTAAGAGTCAACCACATTGCTGTGGGTCTGGAGTCACATGTAGGCCAGACCAGGTAAGGATGGCAGATTTCCTTCCCTAAAGGACATTAGTGAACCAGATGGGTTTTTGCAACAATCGACAATGGTATCATGGTCGTCATTACTAAGATTAACATTTAATTCCAGAATTAAATTGAATTGAATTTAAATTCCACCAGCTGCCATGGTGGGATTTGAACCCATATCCTCAGAGCATTTGACTGAGCCTCTGGCTTACTCGTCTAGTGACATAACCACTACACCACCGCCTCAAAATGTAACCTTTGTTTCAATTATTGAGGGGAAAAAATTCCAAATGCATTTTCAGCAATTTGTGGGAACCGGTGGTCAGATTGTGCAATCGGTAACAAGTTTACATAGGCATTATAACTGTGGACATGGGAACTTATAAGCGGGAACAAGTTGACAAAAAGTGAGACAAAAACGTAACAAGGAGTTAAATTATGCAGACAGGAAGTGGATGTTAAGAGTTTTAATAACTTTCAAAAGGGAATATTGATATATTCTTGAAAAGTAGAAATTTGTAGGGCTATGGGGAAAGAGCAGGGTGGGACAAATTGGATAGCTCTTCAAACAACCAGCAGTGACATGATGGGCCAAATGGCCTCCTGCTATGCCGTATGAATCTATGATTCTATCTAGATATATTATATATATACACATATATATTCCAACTCATGATGGGAATAATGTACTCCAGGAAAAAATGCATGGGCAAGTTACCATGCCTCATAGAATCATAGAAATTTACAAGGCGGAAGGAGGACATTTCAGCTCATTGTGTCCGTGTCGGCCAACAAAGAGCTATCTAGCCTAATTCCACTTTCCAGCTCTTGGTCCATAGCCCTGTTCAAGTGCACATCCAAGCAATTTTTAAATGTGGTGAGGGTTTCTGCCTCTACCACCCTTTCAGGCAGTGAGTTCCAGACCCCAATCACCCTCTGTGTGAAGAAATTTCCCTCAATTTCCCTCAAAACCTCCTACGAATTACTTTAAATCTATGCCCCCTGGTTGTTGGCCCCTCTGCTAAGGGAAATAATTCCTTCCTGTACATTCTATCTAGGCCCCTCATAATTTTATACACCTCAATAAGGCCTCCCCTCAGCCTCCTCTGTTCCAAAGAAAACAAACCCAGCCTATCCAATCTTTCCTCATAGCTAAAATTCTCCAGTCCAGTCATCATCCTCATAAATCTCCTCTGTACCCTCTCTAGTGCAATCACATCTTCCCTGTAATGTGGTGACCAGAACTGCACGCAGTACTCTAGCTGTGGCCTAACTAGTGTTTTATACAGTTCAAGCATAACCTCCCTGCTCTTATATTCTATGCCTCGGATAATAAAGGCAAGTATTCCATATGCCTTCTTAACCACCTTATCTACTTGGCCTGCTACCTTCAGGGATCTGTGGACCTGCACTCCAAGGTCCCTTTGTTCCTCTATACTTCTCAGTGTCCTACCATTTAATGTGTATTCCCTTGCCTTGTTAGTCCTCCCCAAATACATTACCTCACACTTCTCCGGGATGAATTTCATTTGCCACTGTTCTGCCCATTTGACCAGTTCATTGAGATCTTCCTGCAGTCTACAGCTTTCTTCTTCATTATCAGCCGAATTTAGTATCATCTGCTAACTTCTTAATCATACCCCCTACGTTCAAGTCTAAACCATTGATATATACCACAAAAAGCAAGGGACCTAGTACTGAGCCCTGCGGAACCCCACTGGAAACAGCCTCCCAGTCACAAAAACACCCATCAACCATTACCCTTTGCTTCCTGCCTCTGAGCCAATTTTGGATCCAACTTGCCACTGCCCTGCATCCCATGGGCTTTTACTTTTGTGACCATGTGGGACCTTGTGAAAAGCCTTGCTAAAATCCATATACATTACATCAAACGCACTACCCTCATCGACCCTCCTTGTTACCTCCTCGAAAAATTCACTCAAGTTAGCCAGACGCGACCTTCCTGTAACAAATCCACGCTGTCTGCCCTTGATTAATCCGTGTCTTTCTAAATGAAGATTTATCCTGTCCCTCAGACCTTTTTCCAATAATTTTCCCACCACCGAGGTTAGGCTGACTGGCCTGTAATTACTCGGTTTATCCCTTTCTCCCTTTTTAAACAAAAGTACAACGTTAGCAGTCCTCCAGCACCATACCTGTAGCCAGAGAGGATTGGAAAATGGTCAGAGCCTCTGTTATTTCCTCGTTTGCTTCTCAAAGCAAAATTCACAACTAAAAGGCACAGTGTGAAAAGTGAGACCACACCTGGAGTACTGTGCACAGTTTTGGTCTCCTTATCTGAGGAAGGATATACTTGCCTTAGAGGCGGTGCAACAAAGGCTGATTCCTGGGATGAGAGGGTTGTCCACTGAGGAGAGATTGAGCATATACTCTCTGGATTTTAGAAGAATAAGAGGTGATTCATTGAAACATATAAGATACTGAGGGGGAGTGACTGGGTAGATGCTGAGGTTGTTTCCCCTGGCTGGAGAGTTTAGAATTAGGGGGCATAGTCTCAGAATAAGGGGTCAGCCATTTAAGACTGAGATGAGGAGGTATTTCTTCACTGAGCGTTGTGAATCTTTGGAATTCTCTACCCCCAAAGGGCTGTGGATGCTGAATCATTGAGTATATTCAAGGCTGAAATATAGATTTTTGGACTCTAGGGGAATCAAGGGATATGGAAATCGGGCGGGAAAGTGGAGTTGAGGTCGAAGATCAGCCATGATCTTATTGAATGGCGGAGTAGTCTCAAGGGGCCGTTATGGCCTACTTCTGCTCCTAATTCTTATGTTCTTATAATCTCCTTAAGCACCAGCCCACCATTTTACATAAGAACATAAGAAATAGGAGCAGGAGTCGGCCAATCGGCCCCTCGAGCCTGCTCCACCATTCAATAAGATCATGGCTGATCTGATCCTAACCGCCAATCCACTATCACAGAACCATCTCCTGAATCTAACAGAATTAGACACACGAAATAGGAGCAGGATCAGGCTTGGCATTATACCTATACTTTTGTTCAGAAAACTCCTGTCGTAATCATGCTCTTCTACTCACAAACTCTTCCACTTTGTTAGCTTCACTAATACTACATCAGACCTGGAACGAAATCCTCCTTTTGAGTTGCCTCTACAGCTGCAGCTACAGCTACATGACGATTTTTGAGAATTTAAATTAGCCGTTTAAAACTTTACTTTGATTTTGAGATAGGAATTCTCCAAACATTGCTTAACGTGAACAATTAATCAGTTGGTGCTTTCTCTCAACATTGCACCACTCCTCACCAATGTTCGCAGCGCTCTAGGGGTCCCGCATAGCCAGTGAGATGGCAGCCTGTTAAAGGGGCCACATGGCCCAAAATTTTTTTTACACGGAACATTGCTTCTCACCTCATTTCCGCTCAGAATTATTAACAGAAGAACGTTTGGTCTGTGGGTACTTTCTCCCTATTGCTTCTTAGACTTCTTGCACAAAAAACATCTGAAGGTACGGATTCTCATAAGGGTGCAACTCACTGGCCATCAGCAGCAACTTGCGCAAATGGTTAATCTTCATGGACAGTGGGCATTGGCAAGCTATTTAACTATGAAGGACATAACATCCAAGACTAGTTATATCCTCACTCAACATCTCCACATGTGGAAAACTGCCCAGGTATGTCCTGTCCACAAAAAGCAGGACAAATCCAATCCGGCCAATTACCACACATCAGTCTACTCTCAATCATTAGCAAAGTGATGGAAGGTGTCATTGACAGTGCTATCAAGCGGCACTTACTCACCAATAACCTGCTCACTGATGCCCAGTTTGGGTACCGTCAAGACCACTTGGCTCCCGACCTCATTACAGCCTTGGTCCAAACATGGACAAAGGAGCTGAATTCCAGAGGTGAGGTGAGAGTGACTGCCCTTGACATCAAGGCAGCATTTGACCGAATGTGGCATCAAGGAGCCCTAGTAATACTGAAGTCAATGGGAATTGGGGGAAAACGCTCCACTGGTTGGAGTCATACCTAGCTCAAAGGAAGGTGGTTGAAGGTCAATCATCACAGCCTCAGGACATCACTGCAGGAGCTCCTCAGGGCAGTGTCCTAGGCCCAACCATCTTCAGCTGCTTCAGCAATGACCTTCCCTCCAACATAAGTTCAGAAATGGGGATGTTCGCTGATGACTGCAGTGTTCAGTGTCATTCACAACTCCTCAGATAATGAAGCAGTCCGTACCCACATGCAACAAAACCTGGACAACGTTCAGGCTTGAGCTGATAAGTGGCAGGTAGCATTCGTGCAACACAAGTGCGCCAGGCATGACTATCTCCAACAAGCGAGAGTCTAACCACCACCCCTTGACATTCAACGGCATTACCATCGCCGAATCCCCCACCATCAACATCGCGGGGGTCACCATTGACCAGAAACTTAACTGGACCAGCCACATAAATACTGTGGCAACAAGAGCAGGTCAGAGGCTAGGTATTCTGTGGCGACTGTCTCACCTCCTGACTCCCCAAAGCCTTTCCACCATCTACAAGGCACAAGTCAGGAGTGTGATGGAATACTCTCCACTTGCCTGGATGAGTGCAGCTCCAACAACACTCAAGAAGCTCGACACCATCCAGGACAAAGCAGCTTGCTTGATTGGCACCCCATCCTCCACCTTAAACATTCACTCCCTCCACCACCGGCGTACCGTGGCTGCAGTGTGTACCATCCAGAAGATGCACTCCAACAACTCGCCAAGACTTCTTTGGCAGCACCTCCCAAACCCGTGACCTCTTCCACCTAGAAGGACAAGGGCAGCAGGTGCAAGGCAACACCACCACTTCCAAGTTCCCCTCCAAGTCACACACCATCCTGACTTGGAAGTATATCAACAATCCTTCATCGCTGGGACAAAATCCTGGAACTCCCTCCCTAACAGCACTGTGGGGGTACCTTCACCACACGGACTGCAGTGGTTCAAGGCGGCTCACCACCACCTACTCAAGGGCAATTAGGGAAGGGCAATAAATGCTGGCCTTGCCAGTAACGCCCACATCCCATAAACGAATTTAAAAAAAATTCCAACAGGGATCACTGGACAACAATGCCAATTTCCCACCTTCACAGCCCATGGGCACTTAGGCTAACTCCAGCATAGACCAGGAATCACTCCAGTACCATCTGGTCTGTATGGCTTCATATTGCACCACATGGTGCATTTATCCCATAAGCACAAGCACACATACATAGGTAATCATTAAGTTTCTCACACGTACAAGTAAATTACCAATCATGCTAATAAAGAAAGTATTGCGCCAAAGAAAATAAACACAATGTATGACTTAAGCACTTGTACTAACATAATACTTTCTCCTGAGATACAAAGCAGTAAGTATGACAAAACAGGTAGTAGAACATGTGAAACTGTGCTGGTAACACTCTATTGATGGTTGAAGCACCTCGATGTTTTGTGAAGAACTGATGTTATTTTAAAAGTTTGTCTTCCCAAATACCAGTTCTTACCATGCTGGAAGAGTTAACTAACAGTTCCTTTTGCAATTTCTCTTTTTCTGACAAACATTGTTGTAGTCTTCCCACTTCTTCCTTGAAATGGGCCAACATGCTCTCTTTACTTGCATCCAGATTTTTAAAAGACTGCATCTCCGTAACCAGCTTTGTGTTTTCAATTTCTGTATTCTTTGCATGAACCTGCAAATAATTACAATTAGTTATAAAGCGTAATTACTTGATTAGATGGCTAGTAGAAATCAATACCTAGCAGTTGAGCATTTTTAAAACCTAAATTAAATGTGAAAAGCAGCATCATGCATACATTCCAAAAGTGACTGCCTGCAAGATTGCTTCAAACCAAACGATAATGGATTTAAAGTAGGAATGTTCACGATCTATGCTGGGATAGTGGAATTTGAACGGATTAACTTCCCTATAGCGACTGCAGCACAGAATCTGCAATTTTATGTTATGAGCATAACAGAAACCTTTATTAAAATTAACTGTTATAGAGGTTCAGTATTTATTTCAAAGTACCAGAATAAAATTACATTTCAAAACTGAACGAGAAGTTGAAGTACTAATTTATAATGTTACTCAATCAGGAGCAGCATTTGTCTTGTGGTAGCCCCGTGCAAAGGGCTGGTTTGGGCCGCTACATTTTACTAGACAATGATACTAAATACTACCTACAACAACAACTTGCACTTATATAGCACCTTGAACATAGTAAAACGTCCCAAGGCACTTCACAGGTGCGACTATCAAATAAAATTTGACACCCAAGCCACATAGGGAGATATTAGGAGGTGACAAAAAGCTTGGTCAAAGACGTAGGTTTTAAGGAGCACCTTAAAGGAGGAGGGAGAAGCATAGAAACATAGAAGATAGGAGCAGTAGTAGGCCATTTGGCCCCTCGAGCCTGCTCCGCCATTTAATGAGATCATGGCTGATCATCCAAATTCAGTACTCTGTCCCTGCTTTCTCCCCATATTCCTTGATCCCTTTAGCCTTAAGAAATATATCTAACTCCTTCTTGAATATATTTAATGAATTGGCCTCAACTGCCTTCTGTGGTAGAGAATTCCACAGGTTCACCACTCTCTGGGTGAAGAAATTCCTCCTCATCTCAGTCCTAAATGGTTTACCCCTTATCCTTAGACTGTGACCCCTGGTTCTGGACTCCCCCACCATCGGTAACATCCTTCCTGCATCTAGTCTGTCTAGTCCTGTTAGAATTGTATAAGTTTAAATGAGATCCCCTCTCATTCTTCTAAACTCCAGCGAGTATAAGCCTAATCGACCCAATCTCTCTTCATACGTCATTCCTGCCATCCCAGGCATCAGTCTGGTGAATCTTCGCTGCACTCCCTCCATGGCAAGAACATCCTTCCTCAGATAAGGCGACCAAAACTGCACACAATACTCACCAAGAAACACGGGTCTTTTTCAAGACTGGCATTGACTGTTATATCTGCTAATGTTGAAGGGTTCTCTATAGCTAAACAAAACATCCTCGCTACATTATGCAATGAGTTGGAGTGTGATGTCCTCTGCCTGCAGGAGACACATAGAGGAAGTGAGAACAACCGCCCAAAAATACCAGGAATGGTCCTGGCTATTGAAAGACCGCATCGACAATATGGCAGTGTTGTATTTGTTAGAGCTGGTTCAGTTGTAGAAGCCACTTCTAAAACAGAGGAGGACAACATCGAAATTCTAACCACAGAGCTGAGCAAAGTAGTAGTGACCTCAGTGTACAAGCCACCTGGCACAGATTTCAGCTTCTCTAACCCTGTACCCAACCTGCACAATAAACCACAGATCATCATTGGAGACTTTAATAGCCACAGTACGCAATGGGGGTACAATGAGACTAACAACGATGGAGAAGCAGTCGAAGAATGGATGGACGCTAACCAGCTTAGTCTCATCCACGATCCTAAATTGCCAGCCTCCTTCCACAGTGCCCGCTGGAAGTGCAGATATAATCCAGATCTTGCCATTGCCAGCAACGACATCGCTGGCCTCTGCAAGAAGCTTGTCACAGACCCAATACCACAGACACAACACCGTCCTATTGGCATCCAGGTAAATGCAGCAGTGTTACCAACCGTCGTACCATTCAAAAGGCGCTTCAACTTTAAGAAGGCCAATTGGAACGGTTTTACACGAGCACTTGGCCGCAAGGTTAAACGCATTAAACTACTACCTGAGCACTACAACCTCTTTGCAAAAGCTGTCCAAAAAACAGCTAGAAGGAAGATCCCCCGAGGTTGCAGAGTACACTACATCCCAGGTCTACTCATGCCAAGAAGATGGATGCCGTTCTGAATGCAAGCTGCCGATTTATCACAGATTGCTTAAAACCAACAAACACCAACAGCCTATATATCCTGGTGGGTATCGCTTCCCCTGATATAAGAACGGTAGCCAGCAAGAAAGAGCAACTCCGTCAAACATCAGATGAGAGACACCCTCTGCATTGTCATACACCTACACCCAGCCGCCTAAAGTCAAGAAAGAGCTTCATGAACAGTGTTGTTCCATTACAATCAACCTCATCTGAAGCCCGCATCGCCTTGTGGAAAGACCGGCTCGCCAGTCTTGAACAACCTCCAGCGATGGAAATTTTACTTGATGAAAGCCTTCCCCCAGGAGCTAATTGCAACTGGGCAACCTGGAAGTGCCTTAACAGACTTAGGACCGGTGTAGGTTGCTCAAAGGTGTCACTAAGCAAATGGGGATATTCAACCAGCCCGACAACTTGTGAATGTGGAACTGAGGCACAGACTATGCAACATCTCCTGCAATGCCCATCGTTAGAGGAACCCTGCACTGTTGCAGATCTTGCCGAATTCAACAACAAGGCGCAAAAATGTGTCCAGTTCTGGCTGGGCTATGTATACACTGTCCGTGGACACGATAAGAAGACCAAGGCCCTGTACAACTGCAGCAAGACATCCTTGCTCCGGTACTCGAATCCTCTCGCTATGAAGGCCAACATACCATTTGCCTTCTTAACCGCCTGCTGCACCTGCATGCTTACCTTCAGCGACTGGTGCACAAGGACACCCAGGTCTCGTTGCACTTCCCCTTTTTCCAATCTATTGCCGTTCAGATAATAATCTGCCTTCCTGTTTTTGCCATCAAAGTGGATAACCTCGCATTTATCCACATTATACTGCATCTGTCATGCATCTGCCCAATCACCCAACCTGTCCAAATCATACTGGAGTTTCTCTGCATCCTCCTCACAGCACACACGCCCACCCAGCTTTGTGTCGTCTGCAAACTTGGAGATATTACATCTAGTTCCCTCGTCTAGATCATTTATATGTATTGTAAATAGCTGGGGTCTGAGCACCAATCCCTGCGGTACCCCACTAGTCACTGCCTGCCACTCGGGAAAAGACCCGTTTATTCTAACTCTTTGCTTCCTGTCTGCCAACCAGTTCTCTATCCAAGTCAGTACCTTACCCCAATCCCATGTGCTTTAACTTTACACGCTAATCTCTTATGCGGGACCTTATCGAAAGCCTTCTGAAAGTCCAAATACACCACATCCACTGGTTCTTCCTCATCTATTCTACCAGTTACATCCTCAAAAAATTCCAGTACATTAGTCAAGCATGATTTAAGAGAAGTGGAGAGGCGGAGAGGTTTAGGGAGGGAATTCCAGAGCTTAATCGCCTACGTAATCAGGTGTCAGATCCACACACATGCAATTGTAAAAAGGTACCTTTGCAATAGGTAATATAAAATAGCTGACAAAGTAATCAGGGATGGGCTATTACTATTGCTTAGGTATCCTTTCACTGCTTCCACTTGGAGCCTCAGACTGGCTTGAACTGTGCAAATGCAGGATTGCGTGGTCCTAATGCCACCCGTGCCCAATTTTTACAGTTGTACAACATTGTTGCAACTATAATGGTATGAAAAATACATTTCAAATGATCAATTATAAATATTAAGAATACATATCACTCAAAAATGCATTTTGATACGATTTGTGGTGGCCATTTCCCCCCTTAGTAACTGAAATTTCTCATGTTCAAAATAAAGACATCTGAGGAGAGCATTGTTATTTTGTCAGAGTTGCATGTCATGTACAGCGATGATGAAAGAGTGTGTACTGTAAATACCTATTTGGTCAGATTGAACCAGTTCTTTGATTGCAGCCTTAATGTGTGTGGTGATTATTTTTGTTCACAAGTTTGTGTCAAAATTCAAGAGGGAAATGAGCCTAGGTACAGTAGGTACATTGATTAGGACCATTGTCTTTTCTGAAGATCAGGGAAATTACTTCTCTACAAATGTGTTGGGTTACACTGAAAATAGTGATATGGTGGAATGTCTTAGTAAAGGATCCCCTTGGAATGAGTGACCATAACATGGTTGAATTCCATATTCAATTAGAGGGTGAGAAGATTGGATCTCAAACAAGCATGCTGAGCTTGAATAAAGGAGACTATGAAGGAATGAGAGCGGAATTGATTAGAGTGGACTGGGAAAATAGATTAAAGGGTAAGACGGTACATCAGTGGTGTACATGTAGTGTATGTGCCTTTAAGAGCCCCATGTGTACTGTAATGCCGGTAATGGCCACTCGGGCTATATAAGCCTGTATATTGTGTTGTATCAGTTAGTTCCCCTCCAGACTTTGTTTAGTAAACACCTATGAAACCAACTCCTGTCTTCAGTGTCTCTATCAACACACATACACAACAGTACATTTAAGGAGTTATTTTACAACTTCCAAAAAATATATATTCCACTGAGGAAAAAAGGGTGTAAAAGAAAAGATAGCCATCCGTGGCTAAGTAAAGTAATTAAGGATAGTATCCGACTAAAAACAAGAGCATATAAGGTAGCCAAATCTAGTGGGCGCAAAGACATACGGGCTGTTACAAAATTTAATCACTCCAGCCAAACCAAAGGACAAGAATTTTAAAGAAATTGTTGATACCCTACAGGAGCACTTAAACCCAACACCGCTGCTGATAGCGGAACGATTCAAGAGAAATCAACACAAGAATGAAAGTAACGCTGATTACCTCACCGAATTAAGAAAGCTATCAAAACACTGCCAAATCGGGGCAGGACTAGCAGATTATCTTCGAGACAAATTCGTCTGCGGTCTCCTAAGTGAAGGAACACATAAAAGGCTGCTTTCTGAAAAAGATTTAACACTGGACAAGGCTTTCAGTATGGCTGTATCATACGAAGCAGCCGCAAGAGGAGCTGCAGAGATACAACAAAAGACACAGGACTTCGGCAACCATGAAATGACACAGGGTTTCGAGAGATGTTATCACTGCGGCAGATCCACCCATGACCAGAGGGACTGCTGGTTCAAGGACAAAGCATGCAGGCAATGCGGAAAGATTGGACACATTGCACGGGTATGCCGATCTGGACAAAAAAAATCCACAGACAGGAAAAAAATCAATAAAGAAAAGTACAGAAAGGTACAAATGATGACGGACAGTAGCTCCGAAGACCAGAAGAGCGATAGCGACTCCGAAAACAAGAGACTAAGCTGTCTCAAATTACATAATGTAATTGCCAAAGATGATTACCAGACCATTTGGGTTACCCTCACGATAGCAGGGTCCCCAGTTAAAATGGAGCTAGATACAGGATCAGCTCTGACCATCATAAATCGACGGGATTACGAGTGGCTATTTCCGCATATACCTTTAAAAGACACATCCATTATCTTGAAAACATATACGGGGCAGAAAGTATACCCCAAAGGAAAAATAAGGGTGCCTGTTGTATACAACGGCAAGGAAATACAAAAGTTGTATTTATACATTCTACAAGATGGTGGTCCACCGCTGTTGGGACGTGAATGGATCAGGAAAATACGTTTAGACTGGCACTCCATTCAGGCACTGACGGTGACCAGTAAGAAAAAAAACGATGATGACGTCATACCTGAACGATTAAGACATCTTGGCCAACGCCAAAGAAGTGTTTCAAGAGAAACTAGGAACCTTGAAAGGCATCACCGCCTCAATAAAAGTGGAAGATGCAGCAATTCCCAAGTTTTTTAAGGCAAGACCGGTGCCATACGCAATTCGTCCAGCAGTCGAGGCAGAGCTGGAGAATTTGGAAAAGGCAGGCATATTATCCAAAATAGATTGGAGCGAGTGGGCAACACCCATCGTTCCAGTCATGAAGAAAGCATTGAATAATGATAAATCTGAAGAACAGAGAAAAATTCGCATCTGTGGAGACTTCAAGGTGACTGTAAACCCGGTCCTTCACACGGTACAGTATCCTCTTCCCAGGATAGAAGATATTTTCGCCTCACTATCCGGAGGGAAACGTTTCACCAAAATTGATTTGGCACAGGCATATCTACAGATGGAGGTTGAAGAGGCCTCTAAAAAAATATCTCACGATAAATACACACAAAGGTCTGTACCAGTACAATCGACTGGTTTTCGGAGTAGCATCCGCTCCAGCTATCTGGCAAAGAGCAATGGAGCAAGTCCTCCAAGGGATTCCGGGGACTCAATGCTACCTAGATGACATCCTTCTAACAGGAGAAAACGACAACGAGCACCTTGCCAATTTGGAGCAGGTGCTCACTAGGCTGAGAGAACGGGGCCTACGAGCCAATCGCCCCAAGTGCGAATTTTTCCAAAATCAAATATCATATTGTGGCCACATAATTAATAAGGAAGGGTTGCATAAGTCACCTGAAAAAATTGAAGCGGTCATAAAAGCCCCAGCACCTGAAAATGTTTCACAATTAAGGTCGTTCCTGGGATTAATAAATTACTATCATAAATTCTTACCGAACTTATCAACTCTTCTACACCCACTTAATGAACTGTTACAAACAGGAGTAATTTGGAAATGGAGCGAAGACTGTAAATGTGCCTTCCATAAATGCAAAGGCTTGATCACGTCCAAGGAAGTGTTGGCTCATTACAACCCATCACTGCCAATCAGACTGGCGTGCGATGCATCCCCTTACGGCGTGGGAGCAGTATTATCGCATAAATTCCCTGATGGCTCGGAACGGCCGATAGCTTTTGCGTCACGCTCATTGAACTCAGCTGAGCGTAACTATGCCCAGATCGACAGGGAAGCATTCAGCCTGGTATGGGGAGTGAAGAAATTCAACCATTACCTACACGGACAAAAATTTACCTTGTTGACTGACCATCGACCCCTCATCTCCATATTCAACCCTAAAAAGGGTGTTCCCATTATGACAGCGCAAAGGCTACAGAGGTGGTCCCTTTTTCTAGGGGCACACCAATACAACATAGAATACAAAGGATCAAAACAGCATGGGAATGCTGACGGGTTATCGCGCCTACCGTTGCCAACGGTAGAAGAAGCACCTACTGTAGACCCAGTGGAGATTTTCCACTCTACCATAGTCGAATGTCTACCAGTAACAAATTCTGCCATTGAAAGGGAAACTAGAAATGACCCGACTCTCTCACGAGTCTACGATTTAACAGTGAAGGGATGGCCAGCACATGGCGAACCACTGTTGCCAGCATTCTCGCAAAGAAGAGAACAGCTGTCAGTGTGCCGAGGAACCTTGATGTGTGAATCCAGAGTGGTGATTCCACCCAAACTCCAGGATAAGGTTCTAAAGGAGCTTCACGAGAGGCATCTGGGTGGAGTGAAAATGAAGAACCTAGCCAGGGCGTTTGTATGGTGGCCAGGTATCGATGGAGACATCGAAGAAATGACCAAGAGCTGCCTAGGATGCCAGAAGGTCCAAAACGCTCCACTCCAAGCCCCTCTACATCCATGGGAATGGCCCTCATCTCCCTGGCAAAGGGTACACATCGACTTTGCTGGTCCATTTATGGACTCAATGTTCTTAATCGCGGTTGATGTACACTCCAAGTGGCCGGAGGTAATAAGGATGTCCTCCACCACCACGGAAAAAACCATCACAGTATTAAGGACCATATTTGCCAGGAATGGGCTGCCGGAACAGATCTGTTCTGATAATGGACCGCAATTTGTGTCCGAAGAATTCAGGAAGTTCTTAAAAAAACAATGGGGTTAAGCACTACACGTCCGCCCCATACCATCCCGCCACCAATGGATTGGCTGAAAGGTTTGTCCAGACCTTCAAGAAGGCCATAAAGGCCATGGGTAATGAAGACATAAAACTTCAGCACAAGGTGGATAACTTCTTGTTTGCATGCAGGAATGCAACACATATGGTTACAAACCAAACTCCCGCCATGATGTTCTTCAATAGAAGCCTAAGATGCCGGCTGGATTTGATCAAGCCCAACATCAGAAGGGACGTGGAGAACCGGCAATTTCAAGGCATGAATGAAAGGCCAACTAGAACCTTTCAGATAGGTCAACAAGTTTTGGCCCGGGACTACCGTACCGAGAAATGGCAGCCTGGAACTATCTGCACACGACTAGGACCGCTGATGTATACCGTGGACATCGGAGAAAGCATAATAATGCGCCATGCTGACCAAATCATAGAGTCATCCGAAAAGGGACAACCTACACCACAACTCTATACGCCTAACGATGAAGTAGAGATACCCATATCTACCTCCGATCCGGGGATACTGGAACCCGATGAACCCGACACTGGCATTCAAGCCGAATCAGCCTTGCCAAAAGAACCTACTACACCACCAGAAACTACTACACCACCGAGGCGTTATCCGGACCGAGTCAGGAAGCCTCCAGAGAGACTGACTTATAATTAATTAACTGCAGCAATGTGTAGATTATTTTTCTTGTAACATGTAATTAATAATTACTTAAAATATTATGTACTGGTTGGCTAAAAGGGGAGGAATTGTAGTGTATGTGCCTTTAAGAGCCCCATGTGTACTGTAATGCCGGTAATGGCCACTCGGGCTATATAAGCCTGTATATTGTGTTGTATCAGTTAGTTCCCCTCCAGACTTTGTTTAGTAAACACCTATGAAACCAACTCCTGTCTTCAGTGTCTCTATCAACACACATACACAACAGTACATTTAAGGAGTTATTTTACAACTTCCAAAAATATATTCCACTGAGGAAAAAAGGGTGTAAAAGAAAAGATAGCCATCTGTGGCTAAGTAAAGTAATTAAGGATAGTATCCGACTAAAAACAAGGGCATATAAGGTAGCCAAATCTAGTGGGAGGATAGAAGATTGGGAAGTCTTTAAAAGACAGCAAAAAATAACTAAAAGATTGATTAAGAAAGGGAAGATAGATTATGAAAGTAAATGAGCAAAAAATATAAAAAGATAGCAAAAGTTTCTATGGTTATATAAAAAGAAAAAGGGTGGCTAAAGTAAATGTTGGTCCCTTAGAGGATGCGACCAGGAAATTAATGGTGGGAAACATGGAGATGGCAAAAATGCTGAACAAATATTTTGTATCAGTCTTTACGGTAGATGATACTAAGAATATCCCAACACTGGACAAACAGGGGGCTCTAGGGGGGGGGGGGGGAGGAGCTAAATACGATTAAAATCACTAAAGAAGTGGTACTTGGTAAAATAATGGGACTCAAGGCGGATAAATCCCCTGGACCTGATGGCTTACATCCTAGGGTCTTGAGGGAAGTGGCGGTAGGGATTGTGGATGCATTGGTAATAATTTTCCAAAACTCCCTGGACTCAGCAAAGGTCCCAGCAGATTGGAAAACTGCTAATGTAACACCCTTATTTAAAAAGGGTAGTAGGCAGTGTGGTGTATGTAACCTGTTCCACCTTAAGAGAACTTAAGCCTGTTCCACCTTAAGAGATGTACTACTTTCTCTGGCTGCTGTATACGTAATACCGGTGGTGACCACCGGTATATAAGTACTGTGTAGTGATATTGTATTTAGTATAGTCCTGACCTCCAACTAGTAAAGACCTGTTGAACTTTATTCTTGTAGTCTGTGTCAGTAATTAATCTTAATACAACTGGAACACACAGACTTAACAGGCAGAAGGCTGGAAACTATAGACCTGTTAGCCTAACATCTGTGGTTGGTAAAATTTTAGAGTCCATTATTATGGAGACAGTAACGGGACATTTGGATAAACATAATTTAATAGGACAAACTCAGCATGGTTTCATGAAGGGGAAGTCATGTTTGACAAATTTGCTTGAGTTCTTTGAGGAAGTAACATACAGGGTGGATAAAGGGGAACCGATGGACGTAGTGTATTTAGGCTTCCAAAAGGCATTTGACAAGGTGCCACACAAAAGATTATTGCTCAAGATAAAAAATCATGGGATTGGGGGTAATATTCTGGCGTGGGTGGAGGATTGGCTCTCTAACAGAAAGCAGAGAGTTGGGATAAATGGTTAATTCTCAGACTGGCAATCAGTAACTAGTGATGTTCCGCAGGGGTCAGTGCTGGGTCCCCAACTCTTTACAATCTATATTAACGATTTGGAGGAGGGGACCGAGTGTAACATATCAAAGTTTGCAGATGATACAAAGATGGGAGGGAAAGTAGTGAGTGAGGAGGACATAAAAAACCTGCAAAGGGACATAGACAGGCTAAGTAAGTGGGCAGAGATTTGGCAGATGGAATACAATACTGGAAAGTGTGAGGTTATGCACTTTGGCAGGAAAAATCATAGAGCAAGTTATTATCTTAATGGCAAGAAACTGGAAAGTACTGAAGTACAAAGGGATCTGGGGGTCCTGGTGCACGAAACTCAAAAAGTTAGTATGCAGGTGCAGCAAGTGATCAAGGCCAATGGAATGTTGGCTTTTATTGCTAGGGGGATAGAATATAAAAACACGGAGGTATTGCTGCAGTTGTACAAGGCATTGGTGAGACCGCACCTGGAATACTGCATACAGTTTTGGTGTCCATACTAAGAAAAGACTTACTTGCGCTCGAGTCAGTACAAAGAAGGTTCACTCGGTTAATTCCGGGGATGAGGGGGTGGACATATGATGAGAGGTTGAGTAGATTGGGACTCTACTCATTGGAGTTCAGAAGAATGAGAGGCGATCTTATTGAAACATATAAGATTGTGAAGGGGCTTGATCGGGTGGATGCGGTGAGGATGTTCCCAATGATGGGTGAAACTAGAACTAGGGGGCATAATCTTAGAATATGGGGCTGCTCCTTCAAAACTGAGATAAGGAGAAACTTCTTCACTCAGAGGGTGGTAGGTTTGTGGAATTTGCTGCCCCAGAAAGCTGTGGAAGCTACATCATTAAATAAATTTAAAACAGAAATAGATAGTTTCCTAGAAGTAAAGGGAATTAAGGGTTACGGGGAGCGGGCAGGAAATTGGACATGAGTCTAGGTTCGGAATGGTCGTGGCCCTGTGGGTAGTGGAGCGGGCCCCGGGGCCGTGTAGCCTGGTTCTGCTCCTACTTCTTGTGTTCTAATTCTGTTAGATTTCAGGAGGTGGTTTTATTCCTGTTCCTGGCTGGGGTGGAGATCGCCTTTACAGAAGGTAAGTACTGTAGAAAATATAGGGACAGAGTGATCTCCTGGACGAGTTTCGATCGCCTAGATGGGTCGGAGAGGAATTTCCCAGATTTTTTCTCCCAAATTGGCCATTGTTTTTTTTAAATCTGGTTTTTCGCCTCTCCCGGGAGATCACATGGGTTCGGGTGGGATGGAGAGTGATAATAGATTTGAGGTTAGGATCAGATCAGCCATGATCTTAATAAATGGTGGAGCAGGCTCGAGGGGCCGATTGGCCTACTCCTGCTCCTATTTCTTATGTTCTTATTAAGGGGTAAGGAAGCTAGTTCTTGCAAAAGTCTCTGTCAGGTACCTACCAGAGCACAGAACCTTAGCCACCTAAGTTCATTTTATTGCCTTTTGGGTGTCTTTCAGTGAGATGATAAAGTCTATTTGTGTCCAAGTGCATGGTGAAGTCAAGAGAGGGAAGTCAGTGCAGAGATAGTTCTGGAGGTCTTCCTTTAAGGATCTCTTTTTTGATATTTTGGGCTGTGTAAAATTTTGAAGATCAGGTCGATATGGTCAGGGTTTATTATTAGGAAACAATCTTGGAGACATAATGCTGGGATTTGAATATTGGTTTCTTGATTTTGTAGTGTAAGCAAGGAGATGGCCTTGTTTGTCTGCATGGTCATAGTATCTGACATAAATTTTACCTTGTATAGCTCTTTCTCATCCTTTTCATTCTTCAGCTGTAATTCTAGTTGTTCCTTTTCAACAATTAGTCTTCTCAGTTTATGCTTTATGCTGGGGAAATAATTTTACATTTAGGTCACAATATATAGCTCTAGAAAATATAACTGACATCTAAATGCAACAGTGATCTAAAAGGGTCCAATTTACAAAAACTTTTTTAAATACCAAAAAATAAAATTTGTCCTCCTGCAGTGCTTCACAGTACATCTTCAACACTTTTGTGCTCAGAACCTTAACTGAACATCTGTAGCACGGCACAAATTCAGACTGTCACAAAATGAAAAGTTTCCACCTTGCAACAAAAAAAATGAATACCTTATAAGGAATTTGATAACTTTTGTTGAAATTGGATGGAATCTTTAACTTACTGAAGTCAGGACTCTAGATTTAGACATGTATAATATGTATGCAAAAAAGTCTGGAGTTTTGTTTTTTGTTAACTTGCAATCCATTACACATGTTTTAGCACCTTGTTTTTTTTAGTCTAGGTTCTACTAAAGTGGTAAAATGATGAGTCTTCTCTATTTTTCCAAATAATTTTGCAGCACAGCAGGCAGTCCTCAAGTCCAATGCAACATTGTAGCCTAAATGTCACAACAATTTGGCTATTTTTGTAATACAGCAAGTTTACTAAAGCAATACATCACTTGACCAGCATGAGGTAAAAATATGATGTGGCTGATACTAACCGATACAGATCTCACAAACAATATCTGTTTAACTATCACTTTACAAAAGCTGCTTAAGATGCGAATAATTTCTAACTCTGGACTGAAGCAGAGCTGAAGCTTAGACCTCAACGAGGAAGACAAGTCTGTATTTTCTGGATACAAGTTTAATAATATTTAATTTAGATTTCTTACATTATTTATTTGTTACATATTCAGCTGAAATCAGGATGGCAGCTATAACTAGTTTGAAAAAATAAACTTGAGCATTGTGATTGGTTCAAATTTCAGTGTTTGAATTGGTTCTGTTGGATATGTATTTCAAGCAAATCAGTCTTGATTAAGTTCCTTATCTGAGCCCATCAGAAAAGCACTTTTTTTTCCTGCACCTAGTATTTCAATATTTTCTGCTGTGCTATATTGACGATTGAACACTTCAGATACATACCTGTAACCTCGAACCTCTTTAGTAAAATTACCAATTTCAACTCAATACTGATATGTACAGATTAGGATTCCTACCCAATATGGCACTTTAGTTTTGTTCCAGCTGATGAACTTTCAAGACAGTGGACTGAAATATCCTGAAGTAAATCATACTTTGATGACATACTAAATAAAATCATTGAAGGTTTAAAAAGAAACATACTACTTCTTCTCCATCTCATTTATTAATTTTATTCTAATATTTGGGTTATATTATTCTAATTTCATACTTCACATTTTTCCCTTAATTCTTCTTCCTCTTGACATCTTTCATATTCTTTAAGACTTTCATTTCACTTTCCTCATTTCTTTCTCCAATATTTCCTGCTAATTTCTTTATTTGCTTTCCCTTCCCATCCCACCACATATAGACTTTTTGAGTCCTTTCTCCTCAGTTTGATTGAAACTTACCTCTGTAATGGTTCCGTGTCCATACTAGCAATAGGAAAAAAAATTGGTATTGCTCATGAAATATTATAGCCGCTATAGGAAAATACCATTTGGAAAAGGATGTTGCCAGGAAAACAAGGAGGAGGAAATAGAACAGCAATATGGTGGTGGGGGAGAGAATGTAGTACTGATGAGACACAATTATAAATTATGGGACATACTGGTACACTATGAAGGGCTAAACACTAAACATCCATTGCAAATCATGAACTGCTCCAATAATTATGAACCCAGATGGGAAAATAACACCACAGCACATCAACATTTTTCATACCTGTCTAATTCAGTTTCCTTTGCAATGGCTTTCTGATTAGCAGTTACTATGTCTTCTTCAAGTTGAGTAATTTTTGCAGCAGCTTCTTTATACTTTTTCTCAATGTCTTCTTTCTCAATTTTCAAAGCTTCTGAACTTTGAAAGAGATCCTAGTCATACAAATTTAAAAAAAAAATCCTGTTAACAAGAGAATTCAGCAAGGCAACACATTACATTTTGAATTTATAGCACAGCAAATAATTTCACTCATTTGAATATTATTATTCCATACACAGGTGCATTTAACTGCTGCAATCTTCCACATGTACGTTCTTTACTTACTGAACTGTTCCATCATGCATTATAATTTTGTAAAATTATGCATTGTAATGAGAAGAAATTCTTTACAATCTTCTGGTCCCTCTCCACCCACCCTTCATCCTCACTTTGGACAGTAAATGCAAGGAACTGATTCAATTCTTCATAATTAAAGCTAGCTCCCTCTATCTCCTCTGCCACTTTAGCTCGCAGTCCTCCCTCTGTCCTCCTCCTGAGCAAGCAGTGACCAATCCAATACTCTGCATTTTCCTCCTCTCAACACTTCATACTCTCATGAAACTCACCTTATCCTTTATCCCACTCTTGACTATCCAAGTTCCCATCCTCAGCCCAGGTTCACTGACATCATCAATCTGTTCCTATCCTCTAGGACTGTCTCCAAGTCGTTTACAGTCCATTATTACACGCTTCAAAAAACCCTTCCTGAATACCCTCAATTCTCTTCCAACTTCCAACCTTTTCTGGTTCCAAAGTCCTGGAACACGTTGCTTCGCAACTATACATCCATCCTTCCCAGCACTCCCTATCTGAAACACTCCAACCTGATCTAATCTTCCTCGACTTCTGCTGCCTTTCATACAGTTGGCTACTTAACCCTCTTCAAGTTTCTCCTTTTCAATCTACCTCCACAACACCACTCTTTCTTGGTTTCACTCATAACTGAAACAGCAAAGACATTACATCACTGTCAATTGCTTCTCTCCTCTGCCCGCATGATCTCCAGTGTAACCCAGGGCACTATCCCCAACACCCCGCATGATCTCCAGTGTAACCCAGGGCACTATCCCCAACACCATGATCTCCAGTGTAACCCAGGGCACTATCCCCAACACCCCGCATGATCTCCAGTGTAACCCAGGGCACTATCCCCAACACCATGATCTCCAGTGTAACCCAGGGCACTCCCCCCAACACCATCATCATTTATATATGTAACCCAGGGCACTATCCCCAACACCCCGCATGATCTCCAGTGTAACCCAGGGCACTATCCCCAACACCCCGCATGATCTCCAGTGTAACCCAGGGCACTATCCCCAACACCCCGCATGATCTCCAGTGTAACCCAGGGCACTATCCCCAACACCCCGCATGATCTCCAGTGTAACCCAGGGCACTATCCCCAACACCCCGCATGATCTCCAGTGTAACCCAGGGCACTATCCCCAACACCCCGCATGATCTCCAGTGTAACCCAGGGCACTATCCCCAACACCCCGCATGATCTCCAGTGTAACCCAGGGCACTCCCCCCAACACCATCATCTCCAGTGTAACCCAGGGCACTATCCCCAACACCATCATCTCCAGTGTAACCCAGGGCACTATCCCCAACACCATCATCTCCAGTGTAACCCAGGGCACTCCCCCAACACCCCGCATGATCTCCAGTGTAACCCAGGGCACTATCCCCAACACCATGATCTCCAGTGTAACCCAGGGCACTCCCCCAACACCCCGCATGATCTCCAGTGTAACCCAGGGCACTATCCCCAACACCATGATCTCCAGTGTAACCCAGGGCACTATCCCCAACACCATGATCTCCAGTGTAACCCAGGGCACTATCCCCAACACCCCGCATGATCTCCAGTGTAACCCAGGGCACTATCCCCAACACCATCATCATTTATATATGCTGTCCCTTGGCAACATCATGTGTGAAGCCTGGAGCCTGCTCCCACATACACCTGACCAAATCCAGCTTTACCTGTCTGCCTTCTCCTCTGCTTTCAAGGGTATTGCTACAAATTTAAGACCTGGAGAAACTACGATTTCCTCCAGCTTATTCTCTTTGGATCACAACCACCCCACCCCCCCAAAATCATCAACCTCCTTGACTGTCTTTTCAGGCTGTCTGTTCAACCCCAAACTAAGCTTCCTCCCCTTGTCCTTTCCATTACCAAGACCATTTTCTCCTATCTGCAACACCGGCTGCCTTTGCCCCTACTATGTACCCCATGCTGCCAAAATTCCAGCCCATATTTTTATCTCCAAGGCTAGACTTATTGTACACTCTCCTAGCTGGCCTCCCAAGCTCTACAAATTACAACTAATTTAGATGCCACAGTCCACGTCCTCACTCAAAGTCCTACACTCCATTACACCCATCCTTCTCAAGCGCCAACAGATTTATATTTCTGTGTTCTCATCCCACCTTATCTCAGCATTATCCACTGGCTACATGTCCCCCTATTCACCTTCCACTTCTTTGACACCTTGTTACTGCTTGTTCCCCCACTTCCTTTCTGCTACTTTTGGTGGCTATTCATTCAGCCACTACATATGCCTGCCCTCTGGAACATCCTCCCCGGAACCATCCACCTTGCCACCTTCCTTCTTGCCTCCGAAAGACTCTTCATAACCCTTTTTTTTTTTTTCTTGAGTAAGCCTCACCCCCAGTCTTTTAGTTTCCACTTCTGCTTGTTATCTAGCATCTACTGTCAGCCTTATAAAGCACTTTCCAAAAACACTCTGCTTGTAGTAACAAATAAAACACCAAACTAAATGTACAGCACCACAATTTATTCATAAGCTTATGCACTTTAGGCATTTATATTTTTTCCACTTTTAAGTAAACATATGGCTGTCTGACTCTAAATGACAAAACTGACAATCAGGAATGGATAGATTCATAGCAGCACACCATTTTCTCCAGGCATCTGTAATATACTTAAACATGACACTTTACATTCAATAAAAATAAATCCTGCATTAATTCTTATCCTTGCATACTACACTATCTGCATAAACAATCTCAACTACAAAACATTTTTGATGATTCACAACATGTTTCCATTCACAAGATGTCACGAGATATGGCTACTTCAGAACTTTTCATTCCTATATTGTTTTGGTGCATTATGCAGACATTTGAAGATTTGTAATCTCCTCAGTATTAGGTTTGCTCACAAGGGAGAGACTGAACATTATTGTATCCATCCCCCCCCCCATCAAACTTCTTCATTAACAAATCATTTCTGTACCTTGACAGACTTGGAACAAAGCTATCTTAAGTTTGAGGTACTAATGAGTGATAGGTGCCAATATGCTCTAGGAAGGAAGGAAGAAAATTGGCAGAGATAGGGAGAGTAGTCAGATGAAGCCATACAGCCAAAATTTATCTTTCTATGCTAAACATTTTATATCTGTGCACACTTCCCATCAACTTGATCCATTATAAATTCCTATACCCACATTTATAATACAAAATGCCTATGTAAACATGACACACTGTAGCACTACCACTGGCAGGAGGGTGGTACTACAGGATAACAAGATTACATAGGCAGTTTCCATTATAAATGTGAAAGAACGACTTGCATTTATATACAGTAGAGCCTTTCACGACCACTGGATGTCCCAAAGCGCTTTACAGCCAATGAATTACTTTTTGAAGTGTAGTCACTGTTGTAATGTAGGAAACGGCAGTCAATTTGCGTACAGCAAGCTCCCACAAACAGCAACGTGATAATGACCAGATAATGTGTTTTAATGTTGATTGAGGGATAAATATTGGCTAGGACACCGGGGATGACTCCCCTGCTCTTCTTCGAAATAGTACCATGGGATCTTTTATGTCCACCTGAGAGAACAGCTGGGACCTCGGTTTAACATCTCATCCGAAAGACGTATATGTGGATACAAGACAGACTTGCATTTATATAGCACCTTTTACAACCTCATGACATCCCAAAGCGCTTTACAACAAACAAAGCAGTTTTGAAGTACCGTCACTGTTGCAATGTTTAGGAATTTATAATGGAAATTGAAGAAAAACCCAGAATGTATACAACTTTAAAACAGGAACTAAATTGTGCCTGTGCGCCCTGGTCCAATTATTCCCTGCACCTAACCCTGCTTCACCTGAAAACTACACTTGGTCTTGACTCCTCATGTAAACACCTACCAGGAAAAAAATCAGATCACTGACGCTATACAATTGTTCATCTAGTTGGTTACTGTTGTGAAAATATTTTAAACACAACAGCCATTCTACACCTCCATGAAATCGCTACAGATAACAATTTAACAATTAATCAATTGCAAAATAATTTGAGAGTTTTTATTTTTAAGTGATCTTTCCAATATCCTTTTCTATCCCACAGAAAATATCAACATTCTTATGCTTTTTGAATAGTTTTTAACATACAAAGTTAGTGGCAATATATAGGTTGCGCAATGAAAAAAATTTCAGAATGCATGATATTTTGCACACTGTGTTAAAACAATATCAAAGGTAGCAGAATTAAAGCTTGTAATAACATCAAATTTTTAGACTTCTAAAAATATCTTGAAAACTCTTAAGCTATGGTTAATAAACATAAGGGGTGATCCCAAAGGTTTATGATAGTAGCATGATGCAAATTTAAAGATGTACAACTTAACTATACAACGAAAATGAGTAAACCCAAACCCAAGAAATATGTCTTGAGAAATACATGCTTAAATTTGGTAAAAATAAAGATAATTAGGCTGTAACAATGTCATTGTTGAAATGATCAAAGTTGCTAGCCATCACAAATGCCATCAAAAGCATACATCTGAAATTGCTTTCCCATATCAGAAACGTGGCCTTGGATCACAAGCTGTGAAAATGATCCAAACTCTTTAGCATTCCTGGTACAGCTATGGAAATAAAAGTTTATGCTCTCAAATGTCTTGCTGCTTGAAGCACTGGCTCAAACTTACAGCAGGAGACAGCAGCCAATACTGTTAGAATGACATTTCAAGAACTTAGCAGGGTTGATGTGGCCATTTTCTGTAAGCCTGCTTTCTTGCCCTTCCCCTGAGCTCTGATGAAATATTGGCCTTGTTAACTTTGATGATTCATGAAGTGTCAGAGGGAGATGAAAGGTTTCAACTGCTGTATTTGTCAACATGACCCATTTCAGAGCCCATCCTCAACTGACAGAAATTTCTACTCTTACCTCCAATTACATGTCAAATAAATATAACTGGTTAGTCAAAACCTAAAATGTTTGCCACATTTGTACAAAACTCTAAATTCAGATTGAAATACTCCAAGTGAAACTATATTTTGTCAACAGTTTGAACCAGAATAATTAGGTTTGATTTACGTTTGCAACCTGAACCAAAACAGGTATAGTAGTCAGTTGGTTTTACCTTCAACACATGCTCTGCGAACAGGCACAGAAGCAAACTTTAGCAGGCAGATCATGGACATATTGGAAGGCTCTGCAATCCTTTGAAAATCAAGTGCTAGGTAAAGCAGCTTGACTGCATTGGAAGACAATTCCGTCCCTTAAAGTAATTTCCACGCATTAAAAATGAAAGCTTGAACACTCCAAGATACTCATTACTTTTCACATTACAAATTTTGCAAAGTGAATTTTATGCAGTTAGTTTTACCTCTGAGTGGTATATTAAAAGGTTTTCACTATAGCAGCTGTTGTGGTGTTTAACAACAGCCAGTATTTTTTTAATATTAATTTTCAAAATGTGGCTACCGCTGGCAAGGGCGGCATTTATTGCCCAACCCTAATTGTCGTCATAAGATGATGGCGAGCCGCCTTCTTGAACCACTGCTGTCCGTGTAGTGAAGGTTCTCCCACAATGCAGTTAGGTAGGGAATTCCTGGATTTTGACCCAGCAGTGATGAAGGAACGGTGTCCAATGTGTTCAATTCAGGATGGTGTGTGACTTGGATGAGAACTTGGAGGTGGCGATGTTCTCATACACCTGCTGCCATTGTCATTATAGGTGATGGAGGTAGCAGGCTTGGTAGATGCTGCCGAAGAAGCCATGGCGTGAAGGGATTATTTCTAGTCCTTTAGGGCCACCCCGGATCAGGCATATTCCCCAGACGTTCACTTTCAACTAAAGTTTGAGGTAGTCGAATCCTAAAGATGCTTAATTGGGTCTAAAGGTCCAGACTATCTCTCCCTAAAGGAAAGGAACAACCTGAAGATGTTACCGTCCTCCAGATAGCACTTTTAATAAGTTTAGCTAGACTGTAACGTTCTGGATATTATGAGGGTCCGGAAAACCCCCCCAGAATTCTGCAGCTCCTCACCAAAGAGCGTACAGAGATTGAGTTCGCGAGTTTGATACAGAAGTATTATGTGAGACAATTCTAAAAATATATAGATTTATTAAAGAACCGACACGTAATTACAGTAGGTGTTTCAATCGCAACATTAACAGTTCCAAAACCAGAAATCTTACAATTCTATTATCAGAGATCCTTATTCTCAAATCTTAACTTAGTTACATGTTTACACTTCTAAGTCTTATTCCAGGATATCCACCAAAATCAAATACAGTACAATACAGGAAACTTTGTGCTATCCGGCACCGACGGGACCGAGCTGTTGCCGTTCCCTCAAAACTGCCGGACACACCAGCGTTAATGTTGAAGCATACGGAGCTTTTCATCTCCGTATCTGACAACAAACACTGCTGCTTAGCAACAGCTTCTAAACAGTTGGCCCGTACCTTGGAAGTGTCTCTCTGAAGCTGTTGCTAAGCTACAGAGACTTTGCAGAGCCTGACTGTGGAAAAAAAGCCACGAGAAGAAAAAAAACCTAACAAAACGGCTCCTGATTTTTGCCGGTGGCTCGAGCTTGCCGGACATTTAGCCTCCGGATAACACAAAGTTTCCTGTACCTTGATCCCCGAGGTAGAAAGAGTTGTAGAATTACAGAGCTTGCCTCTGAAGCCGAGAATCGCTTTGCCCCTTTACAGCGAATCTATCATCCCATTTGAAAGTTCAATATTTATATCCTTTTTCAGTGGTATTTCCTTTGAAGTTTTCTGCTGATGTAAGCTAATTATCTCTAGTCATTTTTCTGCTGACCCCTGCTATTCTTACAGTCAGCTCAGCTGGTAGCAATGCAGACTCGTGTCTCTCCTTTAGGTGTTCGTAGCTTATCATAAAAAACGGTGTAACAGCAAGTGCATCTATTTGATGTCATTCTTACCAAGATCTTCTGTTTGTGTCTTTTTACGACGTGTAAATGAAAACACCTCAACCGGGTGCACCATTGTCTTCTTAGTTACCTAAGCTGGTTGCAACACAGAATCGTGTCTCCTTTGTTTCATTTGATGCCATTTTTACGAAGGCATATGTTTCTTAATTTTCTGTGTTTCTTTCCGAAGTGTAATTTAGGACACCTTAACAGGGTGTACCATTGTGTTCTTTCCAAAGCTTCAGACTTCAGGAACTTCCAACCTCCTGTTTCAATAAGGTTATTGATTCAGTGTCAACAACTTATCTTATCTCAATAGCCTGAATGCTGTTAACAATACAGCTTTTCATAGCCAGGTTTCTAGATTTCCAGACTTAGTTTGTCATGTTTTAAAGGCCAGAATTCTTTCATAGAATGGTGTATTTTTCTGAATATGGCTTATTCCTTCACAGGCGAGCTGCTGAGTGCATCCTGCAGATAGTACACACTGTAGCCACAGTACGCCGGTGTTTAGGCTAGTGGATGAGATGCCGATCAAAAGGACTGCTTTGACTTGGATGGTATTGAGCTTCTTGAGTGTTGTTATAGTTGCACCCATCCAGGCAAGTGGGGAGTATTCCATCACATTCTTGACTTATGCCTTGTAGGTGGTGGAAAGGCAGTGGCGAGTCAGGTGGTGAGCCACGTGCCACAGAATACCTAGACTCTGACCTATGCGAGTAGCCGTGGCATTTATGTGGCTGGTCCAGATCAGTTTCTGGTCAATGATGACCCCCAGGGTATTGATGATGGGAGAGTCGGTGATGGTAATGCCATTGACTGTTAAGGGTAGATGGTTAGGCTCTCTCTTGTTGGAGATGGTCATTGCCTGCCACTTGTGTGACGCAAATATTACTTGCCATTTATCAGCCCAAGCCTGGATGCTGTCCAGGTCTTGCTGACCACCCAACTTCCCTTCCTGGCCCTCAAGTTAGCTGATATTGTTAATGGTTCCCTCTTCTCAGGGACTGTCCCTTTCAAATCTGCCATCAGCACATCCTACCCTCAAAAGACACACCCTTATTCTGTCTTTGCAAACTACCACCCCATTTCCAACCTTCCTTTCCTCTCCAAAGTCCTTGAACATGTTGATGCCTCCCAAATCTGTGCCCCTGTTTCCCACATCTCCATGTTTGAACCCCGCCAAACAGGTTCCCGCCCCTGCCATAGCACTGAAACGGTCCTCATCAAAGTCACAAACTATATCCTATGTGACTGTGACCGTGGTGAACTATCCCTCTCCTCATCCTTCTCTACCCATGACGCGGTTGACCACACCATCTTTCTCCAATGACTCTAGTCCGTTGTCCAGCTGGGTGGGACTGCCCTCGTCTGGTTCCATTCCTATCTATCCAGTCGTAGCCAGAGAATCACCTGCAATGGCTCCTCTTCCCACTCCCGCATCGGTACCTCTGGAGTCCCCCAAGGATGTATCCTTGGCCCCCTATTTCTCATCTACATGCTACCCCTCGGCGACATCTTCCGAAAACACACCAGGTTCCACATATAGGCTGATGACACCCAGCTCTACCTCACCACCTCTTTCAATCTCATTTAACATCTCTGATTTCTCACGCTTGTCTGAGCAGAAATTCCCCCCAATTAAATATTGGGAAGGCCCTGCCACCAACTCCATCCCTCTCCCTGGCCACTGTCTGAGGCTAAACCAGACCGTTTGCAACCTATTTGACCACAAGCTGATTTTCCGACCCCATGTCCTCTCCAGCCCCAAGACTGCTATTACCACCTCTGTAATATCGCCCATCTCTGTCCCTGCTTCAGATCATCTGCTGCTGTAACCCTCATCCATGCCTTTTTTAACTCTAGTTCACTCTAATTTTTTTGGGTGCGTGGACCCTTTAACAAGCTGCGTGGCCCATTCAAAATTTTGCGCAAAAAGCCAGTAAGCAGCCTTTGCGGGACGTCCAGACAGCTGCGTGGCCGTGTAGCTTAGTGGGAACGTTGCCTCCCACCCTCTGTAAACTTGAGCTCATCCAAAATTCTGCTGCCCATATCCAAACTTGCACCAAGTCCCGTTCACCCATCACCCCTCTGCTCTCTGACATACATTGGTTCCCGGTCCGGCAATGCCTCAATTTTAAAATTCTCATCCCTGTTTGCAAATCCCTCCGTAGCCTCATCCTTCCATATCTCTGTAACCTCCTCCATCCCTATAACCCTCCGAGATCTTTGCACTCCTCCGATTCTGGTCTCTTTCCCATCTCCGGTTTTTAATCGCTCCACCATTATGGGGGGGGGGGGGGGGGAGGTTTCTAGAGAGCAAATAATAAAAATGACAACGGAGAAGGTCATAGACCTAGGTAGCAGTGGGGGAATTAAAAACCAGAGAGTGTCAGAAAGGGACAGAATTTATGGAGTAAAAGGTAAAGTAGTAAAAGGGGAAAAAGCAGGAACTAAGTGTCACAAAACATATTTGAAAGTTCTTTATCTGAATGCACGTAGCATTCGTAACAAAACGGATGAGTTGACGGCACAAATAACTACATATGGGTATGATCTTGTGGCCATTACAGAAACATGGCTGCAGGGTGACCATGACTGGGAATTAAACATAGTTGGGGCTTGTAATAAGGGAACAGCTATAATTATGGGGGATTTTAACTTTCATATTAACTGGACAAATCAAATTGGGCAGGGCAGCCTTGAGGAAGAGTTCATTGAGTGTATTAGGGATGGGTTTCTTGAGCAGTGTGTAACTGAACCGACCAGGGGGCAGGCAATCTTAGATCTGGTCCTGTGTAATGAGACAGGATTAATAAAAAATGTCCTAGTAAAGGATCCCCTTGGAACAAAGGACCACAACATGGTTGAATTCCATATTCAATTAGAGGGTGAGAAGGTTGGATCTCAAACAAACGTACTGAGCTTGAATAAAGGAAACTATGAAGGTGTGAGAGCAGAATTGATTAGAGTGGACTGGGAAAATAGATTAAAGGGTAAGATGGTACATGATCAGTGGTGTACATTCAAGGAGTTATTGTACAATTTTCAAAAAATATATATTCCACTGAGGAAAAAAGGGTGTAAAAGAAAAGACAGCCATCCGTGGCTAAGTAAAGTAATTAAGGATAGTATCCGACTAAAAACAAGGGCATATAAGGTAGCCAAATCTAGTGGGAGGATAGAAGATTGGGAAGTCTTTAAAGGACAGCAAAAAATAACTAAAAGATTGATTAAGAAAGGGAAAATTGATTATGAAAGTAAATTAGCAAAAAATATAAAAACAGATAGCAAAAGTTTCTATAGTTATATAAAAAGAAAAAGGGTGGCTAAAGTAAATGTTGGTCCCTTAGAGGATGAGACCGGGAAATTAATGGCAGGAAACATGGAGATGGCAAAAAAGCTGAACAAATATTTTGTATCAGTCTTTACAGTAGAGGACATTAAGAATATCCCAACACTGGGCAAACAGGGGGCTCTAGGGGGGGGAGGAACTAAATACGATTAAAATCACTAAGGAAGTGGTACTTGGTAAAATAATGGGACTCAAGGTGGATAAATCCCCTGGACCCGATGGCGTACATCCTAGGGTCTTGAGGGAAGTGGCGATAGGGATTGTGGATGCATTGGTAATCATTTTCCAAAACTCCCTGGACTCAGCTAAGATCCCGGCAGATTGGAAAACTGCTAATGTAACACCCTTATTTAAAAAGGGTAATAGACAGAAGGCTGGAAACTATAGACCAGTTAGCCTAACATCTGTGGTTGGTAAAATTTTAGAGTCGATTATTAAGGAGACAGTAACGGGACATTTGGATAAACATAATTTAATAGGACAAAGTCAGTATGGTTTTACGATGGGGAAGTCATGTTTGACAAATTTGCTTGAGTTCTTTGAGGACGTAACATACAGGGTGGATAAAGGGGAACCAGTGGACGTAGTGTATTTAGACTTCCAAAAGGCATTTGACAAGGTGCCAAACAAAAGATTATTGCTCAAGATAAAAAATCACGGGATAGGGGGTAATATTCTGGCATGGGTGGAGGATTGGTTATCTAATAGAAAGCAGAGAGTTGGGATAAATGGTTCATTCTCAGACTGGCAATCAGTAACTCGTGGTGTTCTGTAGGGGTCAGTGCTGGGACCCCAACTCTTTACAATCTATATTAACGATTTGGAGGAAGGGACCGCGTGTAACATATCAAAGTTTGCAGATGATACAAAGATGGGAGGGAAAGTAGTGAGTGAGGAGGACATAAAAAACCTGCAAAGGGACATAGACAGGCTAAGTAAGTGGGCAGAGATTTGGCAGATGGAATATAATACTGGAAAGTGTGAGGTTATGCACTTTGGCAGGAAAAATCATAGAGCAAGTTATTATCTTAATGGCAAGGAACTGGAAAGTACTGCAGTACAAAGGGATCTGGGGGTCCTGGTGCACGAAACACAAAAAAGTTAGTATGCAGGTGCAGCAGTTGATAAAAAAGGCCAAGGAATGTTGGCTTTTATTGCTAGGGGGATGGAATATAAAAACAGGGAGGTATTGCTGCAGTTGTACAAGGTATTGGTGAGACCACACCTGGAATACTGCATACAGTTTTGGTGTCCATACTTAAAAGACATACTTGCTCTCGAGGCAGTACAAAGAATGTTCACTCGGTTAATCCCGGGGATGAGGGGGTTGACATATGAGGAGAGGTTGAGTAGATTGGGACTCTACTCATTGGAGTTCAGAAGAATGAGAGGCGATCTCCCAAATTGGCACATTGGGTTTTTTATCTGGTTTTTCGCCTCTACCGGGAGATCACATGGGTTCGGGTGGGATGGAGAGTGAAAGTAGATTTGAGGTTAGGATCAAATCAGCCATGATCTTATTGAATGGCGGAGCAGGCTCGAGGGGCCGATTGGCCTACTCCTGCTCCTATTTATTATGTTCTTATTGGCGGCCATGCCTTCAGCTGCCTAGGCCCTATGCTCTGGAATTCTCTCCCTAAACCTTTTTGCCTCCCCACCTCTCTTTTCCTCCTTTAAGATGCTCCTTAAAACCTACCTCTTTGACCAAGCTTTTGCCCACATCGTGGTGCAACGCCGCTCACAGCAAAGAGGAATTGTGGTTCAGACTGACCCAAGTTTCCATCCAGAGCTACCCAGCCCAGAAATACACTAAAATCTGCATAGTGCTCTACACTCGGCAGCTAGAAAGCTTTCTGGAGTTGGACAAATCAAGATCGAGTCCCAGGCCAGTGTAAAGCACCACCTCCACTGCAGTCCACAAACCCGTTCAGTCCTTCTCTGTAATCAGCTTCACCAAGTTTGTTGAGGTCAGAAGCAAACATAAGCTGGTGGGTGTCCAGCTCACAAGAAACAGTATTTTATGAGAATTAACAAAAATATCCATTATAACATTTTTCAGATAGAAAATGGAAGAACATTAAGTCGAAAATAAACCCCATAGACTTTCCTTCCTATTCTAAGTGCAACAAACACACCATTAGAACTCTAAAATCCATTTGCAATTTATACCTTGTAATCCTTTTTTATTTGGTCACAGACTTCTTTCTCATGATGAATTTCTTTTTCAAACCTTTCCATGCGCTCACATAATTCGACAGTTTCCTCTTCAAGTCCAGATTTAGCTTTCAATAGCTCCTCCTTTTCTTTTAGCAGCATTTCAATCTTTTGCTGAATATACAGAAAACAGCTATAAATTAGGAGTCTAATTTATAATACTGCTAATTTTAACGCTAATGGATGAATTGCATAAAGAATGTTAAGTCATTTGCAGCAAACTTTACAATAGGGACTGAAAATTAAATGACCGTAGCTTTGGCATTTCTCGGTTAACATCAAGAATAATTTCTTATGAACTATTTTCTTACCACGTTTTTATTAATGCAGGAAACTCTCTTTTAACCGGCACCCAAATATCCGGAAATCTCTCCTAACTGGCAAAATTCAGGAGTAGGTTCAGGTAAGTTTCACTACTGTATATATTAGTGGCTGTGTAACCGGGGTTCCTGGATCTGTGACCGTGTAACCGGGGTTTCTGCACCTGTGGCCGTGCAACAGGGACTCCTGGATCTGTGGCCGTGTAACCGGAACTCCTGCACAAGTGCCACGTAACTGGGGCTCCTGCACCTGTGGCCGTGTACGGGGCTCTCGTACCTTGGTAAGTATACCTCTCTGTAATCTGGACTTTTTGATCAACCTGCACCACGCTGGCCCCATCGGTGCCGGATAAAAAAGAATTTCCTGTACATGCAACAAACAGCATAACAGTATCCCACAGTGCTGGTTACAGTACATGCAGAGTCAGTCAACCCCCACAGATGCTATCAACTGTTACTGTATCATCTCTGGTCTCCATCTATCTCAGCAGATTGTACAACAGGCTCAAAACCAAGTATTCCTTGGTCAGTAACAGGTAAAAACAAATATTGTTTCCACCTGAATTGCGTGAAGTGCTGAGGAAGAGTTGACTGTACTAAGCTAGCTAAAACTGGCTTTAGGGAACGGTAGCGTAGTGGTAATGTCACTGAGCTAGTAATCCAGAGGCCTGGACTAATGATCCAGAAATGTGAGTTCAAATCCCACCACGGCATCTGGGGAATTTAAATTCAGTTAATTAAATAAATCTGGAATAATTACTAGTATCAATAATGGTAACCATGAAACTATTGGATTGTCGTAAAAACCCATCTGTCTGGCCTATATGTGACTCCATGCCCACAGCAATGTGGTTGACTCTTAACTGCCCTCTGAAATGGCCTAGCAAGCCACTCAGTTGTAACAAACCGCTACGAAAAACAATAAAAAGAATGAAACCGGACAGACCACCCGTCATCGACCTCGGCACCGGCTACAGACATGGCAACAGCACACCCAACCCAGTCAACCCTGCAAAGTCCTCCTCACATGCTAAATGGGATAGATTCAGAACAGATCTAGCAGCTCAAAACTGGGCATCCATGAGGCACTGTGGGCCATCAGCAGCAGAATTCTATTCCACCTCAATCTGTAACCTCATGGCCCGGCATATCCCTCACTCTACCATTACCATCAAGCCAGGGGCCCAACCCTGGTTCAATAAGGAATGTAGAAGAGCATGCCAGGAGCACCAGGTGTACCTAAAAATGAGGTGCCAACCTGGGGAAGCTGCAACACAGGACTACATGCATGCTAAACAGTGGAAGCAGCATGCTAGACAGGGCTAAGCGATCCCACAATCAACGGATCAGATCTGGGAGTGTGAGAGAGAGTGGGAGTGTGTGAGAGAGAGACTGGGAGTGTGAGAGAGAGAGAGACTGGGAGTGTGAGAGAGAGAGAGAGAGAGTGGGAGTGTGAGAGAGAGAGAGTGGGAGTGTGAGAGAGCTCCAACAACACAAGAAGCTCGACACCATCCAGGACAAAGCAGCCTGCCTGATTGGCACCCCATCCACCACCTTAAACATTCACTCCCTCCACCACCGGCGTACAATGGCTGCAGTGTGTACCATCTACAAGATGCACTGCAGTAACTTGCCAAGGCTTCTTCGGCAGAACCTCCCAAACCCACGACCTCTTCCACCTAGAAGGACAAAGGCAGCAGGTGCATGGGAACACCACTACCGCCAAGTTCCCTTCCAAGTCACACACCATCCTGACTTAGAAGTATATCGCTGATCCTTCATCGTCACTGGGTCAAAATCCTGGATCTCCCTACCTAACAGCACTGTGGGAGTACCTTCACCACACGGACTGCAGCTGTTCAAGGCAGCGGCTCACCACCACCTTCTCGAGGGCAATTAGGGATGGGCAATAAATGCTGGCCTTGCCAGTGACGCCCACATCCCATAAATGACTATTAAAAAAAAGTGGTCCAATGCAAAGGTGTGACAAGCATCAGATGAAGAAAACGGTGCTTTATGAACCTTTTTGAAAATGCAGATTACAGGTGGTTAGGTAAATGGTGTGCATCAGAACAAGACCTCAAAATATAATTTTACTAAGATGGTGTTATGATGCAAATAAGCAATGCTATTTCAAGGTAACTATCTTCCCCACTTGTGGGATGGTGGCAATATCCTTTTAAAAAAGTGTCAATTTTCTCCCCTCCTGATGATGTTGATTCCTTATTATATATGGTTCTGCAAGCACTGGCCTCTCTCTGATATCTCACCCTGTATGATATTTGTGCAGCCGCCTTGATGGTGAGTGTTGTCAAGTTATTCAACTGCAGGGACTTCCAAGTTTGATCTGGTCTTCACCCAACATCCAGTAGGGGTCACTTGACAGCAATCAAAAGCAGGAAATCGTGTCAGATTTTTGTCTCCTTAACCCAGTGACGCTGGACCAACTGTAGTACCCCTATAGCTGCCTCAACTGAACTCACTTAATTAAGCATAATTAGGGAAGTGAACCTGAGCCAATGATGGTCTCTATGGCCCACTTTAGATTGAGGGGAAAAGAATAATCCCCCCCCCCTCCAAAAAATGCTGGAAAACACTTAGCCAGTCAGGCAGCATCTGCAGAGAGAGAAACAGAGTTAACGTTTCAGGTGGATGACCTTGAGCATTCACAGTATTTTGCTTCTGGGATACAAGTACCCATTCTTCATCTGTGAGCTAAGACACTGGGGACATTCTCGATGAATCTGATCCTTTTTTCACCCAATATCTACTTGTACACATTCCAGCAGGGATGATTGGGTCATGTTCTGGAGCAGGAATCTGAAATTCTGCCCTCCCCCAAACCCAGGGATGCTGAAGTGAACTGTAATAAACCAACTGCCTAACAGAGAGCACCAGATGATGCATTGCCCAATAGGCCACTGAGGGAACTCAATTTTTTAAAATGAGCTAACTGACTCGTAGAAATACTTTATAATATCAGTGCAATAGTAGAAAGGGTTGAATTTAAATCCAGTGGCAACTTTGAAAGCTACAAATGCACAAGTGCTCAAGTGATACAGTTTGTTTGAAGATGAACTCCAACCGAGTTCAAAATGTCCAAGAATAGTGACAGGATGGGGGTTTAAGACTTGGTGGAGCAGTCTTTCAACTTGTTACACTCTGTACAGAAGGTAATTGCAATATTAAAAGAATCAGAAGATTTGAATGATAGTTCTCAAAAAGTGGATATTAGGATGGATTCATAGCCTATGTACCATGTATATTATTAAATGTTAGGATTCTTGTAACTTATTCATATTTAATAAAATCTCTATTGACAAAAAGATCTAAATGTACACTTGGTAGCTGATGCATTTTTATTTGAAACATTTAAATAAAAATAATAAAATTGGAGATATCCTACCTCAAGAAAACTAGTTTTTGTTGTCACCACCAGCATGTCAGAGTTTGCATCATCTTCCATGGTGAGCAAATCATCAGTGGGAGACGGCACGCGGAACTGAAAAGGTGTGCTGGCTCCTCGGATCTCTCCCTTGTGTGTTACATAGCAGAACTGATAAAATTCTCCATCATCATTTGGAAGGTAATAACCTGTTACAAGATTTACATTTTTTTAATAAACACATTTCACAACTTTAAAGAAATGTAATAAAAATGCTCCAATTCACTTAATTTTATTAAGTGTTCATCTTAGTTATTAATTTCACAGCTTCAAACAAGGAAAATAATTGTATAACATACATTCACAAAACAATTAGTCTAATCCATTAATTGTTGGTGCCAATGTATGTTAATTGCTTTCACACTAAAGCAGCAGTTAATGGCACTGAGACATCCAAATAATGCACTGATAACCAAAGTTCATCTCCACAGTTGCTGCCTGACCTGCTGAGTATTTCCAGCATTTTCTGATTATATTTCAGATTTCCAGCATCCGCAGTATTTTGCCTTTGACCAAAGTTCATGCTAGACAATTAACTTATTAAAAAAAAATCCCAGCTCTAAATTCTGTCAAACAAGTGCTTGAGTTTGCTTACCTTGGAAAACTATGACACGACTAAATGAAATTCCTTCTGCATAATTTTCTGGTACTTGAGACCACAGAAATGTATAGTAATCACGAGCAGTGCTCCAACCAACCTATCCACGAAAAAATAAAAATAAATGAAGCATTCTCAATATTCCTGTTGCATATGCTGGAACTTCAGGTATGTTTTGCCACCAGAAAAGTGCTGAATTCAAAGAATATATTGGTGATTAATTCTATTTATAAACAAATATATTTTTTGCCTTACTGAAAGTTAATGAATAAAATTAAAAATTATCAAATATATCCTGATACAGAAATTAGCTCGACATGTGTGAATGTTAATAAATCAATACAACTGCATGCTATTTATTCCAAAACACCACGCTTACAATGGTACCAGATGTAGCTATAATATAGATAACCTACTTTGAGATAGGTCCAATAAGAACTGTAGTTAGCATAGCTTTTTGGGAAAACTGACACGTGTGACATGTTGCACAGCGAAAGCAAATATAATATACACAAAAAAAGGCATCCATTTCTGTATTCAGGAGAAGAAATCAATTTAAAAGTGTGCACTATGCTATGTATTATCTGCTTTGTGTGAAAGACACAATGAGCTGGATTTTATGAATGGAGACGTGTTGGAGACAGGACTGCTGCTTGCCTGGTTTCAGTCCCACCTCCATCAGCCTCTGGCCAACCAGCGGGATCTTCCCCTGATTGACCTTGTTAAGCCCGCCCGGCGGGCTCAGCAGGCCAATTAGGGGGAAGTCAGTGACAGAGCACGTCAACGTATGATGTGTCATCTGTCAAGAATTTTTGAAAGAAATGTCATCGTTTGACAGCTCTGTGAAGCTGTCAAACACTGACATTCTGTGTAGTTTGATGAGCCCTTATGTTCAGGACTCATCAAACCTTTCTACTTTGTAGAAATCAGATGACTGTTGGATCAGAGGATCCAACAGCCAGTCTGTGATCTCTACAATGGAGATGTCGGGACTCCGGCTCCACAGCGGCTGAAGGATGTAGGCAGAAACAAAGGTAAGTTAACATTTTCTAACACTTTACACTCAGCTCACATACTTACCACTCCACACTTGCACCCATCACTCACCTCTACATTGCACTTTCAGACCCCGCAGACCTCCTACTTGGCTCCTACATCCTGGCGGGGTTCCCCCAGGTCGGGAAACCTGCGCTTAAGAACGAAAAATGGGGATAATCCTATTTTCTGCCTGTTAACTACCTGATAACAGGCAGTTAATAGGCTTTAATCCCTTCCCGCCTCCAAGGGGACGGGACCCGGGGCAGGACGGCTTCCCGCCTCCTGGCAAGAGGGCACGGAGGCGGGTTGGGGGCAGGGTTACCACCCGCCCCAAAATTCTGCAACTTTCCCGGCAGTCCTGCCTCCATATCCGCCTCCTCAGGGCTGAGAAAATCCAGCCCAATGTGTCTCTGGCAGTATTTAATATATAAATTATTCAGGCCTATTCAGTCTATGTATTTACCATGAATTGAAGATCAATTGAGGATAAATCCAGACAAGGAGAGACATTGAGCCAATTTTAGCTAATCCATTCAAAAAGACACCAACAACAACATGCATTTATATAGCCCCTACAGTCCCACCATCGCAGCATCAAATTGTTTCTTAAATGCTTCCAGGGATTTTGCATCCACCACTCTACCCAGAGGCACAATTCCTGGGTTCACTGCTAGCACAGGGAGTAGTAGTTCAGGCAAATAGTGTAGGTGCATTTAAGGGGAAGCTAGATAAGCATATGAGGGAGAAGGGAATAGCGAGTTATGCTAATAGAGTTAGGTGAGGAAGGATGGGAGGAGGCTCGAGGGGAGTATGATCGCTTGCATGGACTGGTTGGGCTGAATGACCTGTTTATGTGCTGTATATTCTATGTAATTCTTCATTCTTGGTGTGAAAAAGAACTTGCTGACATCAATCTTAAATTGGCTTTTAATTAGTTAGAACCTATGCTCCCTTGTCCTATTTTTGGCTTAGCTTTTTAATTTTCAAGACTTACCTTCTCCATGTCATTTACTATCCTATATACCGCCACTTCTTGGTCACCTTTTAAGGATGAAAAGCCCAAGTTTATACAGTCTTTTCTCATAACTCCCCTTGACACTAGGGAGCAGCCACATTGCTCTACTCTGTACTACCTCCAAATCTTGAATATCTTCCTTATGTCTCAGTGACCAGAACCAGGTACAGTATACAAAATATGGTCTGACTAGAGCACTATACATTTTGAGCAGGATTTCTTCCTAATTGTACTCCTGGCTGTTTAGTGCAGCATTCTAATTGCATTATCAATTGCTGCTCTGCAGTGATTGTATCTGTTGCAAATAAAGTTTACTAAGACCCTCAACATTGCTTTCAGCTGTGTTAGCTATTTCAACATTATTCATGGAGTATTTATGTTGCCCATTTTTTCTTCTGATGTGCAGTACTTTACACCTGACCATGTTGAATTTCCACCCTCAATGAAAAACAAAAATCACGTTTGGTATCGTTTGAAGCCATAAAATGTTTGAAGGGGGTGGATGAGAAGGAAAGAGGTTAAAAGGGGACAATTAATTGCCTTTCCTCTCTAACTGCAGAAATTAATTCTCTAATGTTCTATTTCCAGTGGCAGAGATTTACATGCTTCTGTCTCCAGAACCATACATGGGGATCTTTTCACCCACAGCAATGTTGTCCAATACGTTAGCCACTAGCCACATGCAGCTAATTGGGAATCCAGATGTGGCTAATTATATGTCTGATTAGTAAATAAAAAATGAGTAGTAAACACTGCCATTGGGCTTGTGATCTCAATACGCATGTTCATAATGCGTATTCACTTTAACCTTTTTGTGCGTTTGCTAATAAAACAGAAAGGTGTAAAGCAAAGTGTGGAAGTGTTCTTTGAGCACTGAGTGTGCTTCACTTCCTTGGTTATTGAATGGTGGCAGATGTTTGCTTAGTAAATATATACATACAAACTATTTCACCTGTATTATTATGTCAATGTATGCAAGGCATTTTCTACTAGGATTAATGCACGTGGCTAAAACAGTGTCAAACAGTGCTAATCAACAGTACACTATGTATCACTAATTATGAGCTTTACACAGCTATTCCTCAAGGAACATTCTAATTATTCAAGAAAATATCAAAAAGGCACAGAAAACTCCAATCTCAAAAGCTACTAAATAGTTCTAAGAAGAAAGTAAAACTAAGACAATTCAAACATACCTCCAAGTAGAAAAGAATTGTCAAGCCTACTGTAGCATTCAGAACTAAACAAAAGCAGGTCATATCTTTTTGATCCAAAGGATTAACTGTTTTGTTGCTGCTTAATCTTTCAAATTTTTAAGATTAAATAAATGTATAGAAGATAGACAGTTTATACCCCTGAGGGGCAAGAGCTCTACTTGCCAAAAAACACAGCCATGGAGGACTAGAGGTGAGGGACAGCATAAAACTAAAAGAAAAAGCATATAAAAATTCAAAAAATAGCACAGATCCTGGCAAATGGGAAAGATACAAAGAACAAACAGACAGTAAGAGCTACAAAAAGGGAGTATGAAAAGAAACTTGCAAGGGATATCAAAATCAACACAATTTTTTTTTTACAATTAAATTAGAAAAAAATCAGGAGCAATGATATCGGTGATATTGTCAATGATAATAAAGAAATGGCGGACATGTTGAATAATTACTTTGCGTCAGTATTTACAGTAGAGGAAGAGGATAGGATGCCAGAAATCCCAGGGAAACTAATATTGAATTAGGGACAGGGACTCAATAAAATTAACATAAGTAAAGTAACAGTAATGAAGAAAATAATGGCACTAAAGAGTGACAAATCTCCAGGACCAGATGGTTTCCATCCCAGGATTTTAAAGGAAGTAGCTGAGCACATTGCAGATGATCTAACTTTAATCTTCCAAAGTTCTCTCGATTCAGGAACCGTTCCTTTAGATTGGAATATTGCACATGTCACTTCACTATTTAAGAATGGCGAGAGAGGGAAACCAGGGAATTATAGATCAGTTAGCCTAACATCTGTTGTCGAGAAATTACTAGAGTCTATAATTAAGGATATGATGACTGAACACCTCAAGTATTTTCAGCTGATCAGAGAGAGCCAGCGTGGATTTGTGAAAGGTAGGTCATGCCTAACAATCCTAATTGAATTTTTTGAGGAGGTGACTAAAGTTGTAGACGGGAATGTCTATGGATGTTATTTATATGGATTTCCAGAAGGTATTTGATAAAGTCCCTCATAAGAGACTGTTAACTAAGGTAGAAGCCCATGGAATTGAAGGCAAATTATTGACCTGGTTAGGAAATTGGCTGAGTGGCAGGAGACAGAGAGTCGGGATAATGAATGGGCAGATACTTCAATTGGCAGGATGTGACTAGTGGTGTCCTGCAGGGATCTGTATTGGGGGCCTCAACTATTCACACTGCTTATTAACGACTTAGATGATGGCATAGAAACATAGAAGATAGGAGCAGGAGTAGGCCATTCGGCCCCTCGAGCCTGCTCCGCCATTCAATGTGATCATGGCTGATCATCCACATTCAGTACCCTGTCCCTGCTTTCTCCCCATACCCCTTGATCCCTTTAGCCTTAAGAAATATATCCAACTCCTTCTTGAATATATTTAATGAATGGGCCTCTACTGCCTTCTGTGGTAGAGAATTCCACAGGTTCACCACTCTCTGGGTGAAGAAATTCCTCCTCATTTCTGTCCTAAATGGCATACCCTTTATCCTTAGACTGTGACCCCTGGTTCTGGACTCCCCGACCATCGGGAACATCCTTCCTGCATCTAGTCTGTCCAGTCCTGTCAGAATTTTATACGTTTCAATGAGATCCCCTCTCATTCTTCTAAACTCCAGCGAGTACAAGCCCAATCGACCCAATCTCTCCTCATACGTCATTCCTGCCATCCCAGGTATCAGCCTGGTGAATCTTCGCTGAACTCCTTCCATGGCAAGAACATCCTTCCTCAGATAAGGCGACCAAAACTGCACACAATACTCAAGATGTGGTCTCACCAAGGCCCTGTACAACTGCAGCAAGACATCCTTTTTCCTGTACTCAAAGCCTCTCGCTACGAAGGCCAACATACCATTTGCCTTCTTAACTGCCTGCTGCACCTGCATGCTTACCTTCAGTGACTGGTGCACAAGGACACCCAGGTCTCGTTGCACTTCCATATATTCCATAGAAAGCCATATATCCAAATATGCCAATGACACAAAGATAGGCAGCATTGTAGGCAGTGTAGATGAAAGTATAAAATTACAAAGGGATATCGATAGATTTAAGTGAATGGGCAAAACTGTGGTAAATGGATTTCAATGTAGGCAAATGTGAGGTCATCCACTTTAGAACTAAAAAGGATAGAACAGGGTACTTTCTAAATGGTGAAATGCGAAAAACAGTGGAGGTCCAAAGAGACTTGGGGGTCCAGGTACATAGATCATTAAAATGTCATGAACAGGTACAGAAAATAATCAAAAAGGCTAATGGATTACTGACCTTTATATCTAGAGGACTAGAATACAAGGGGGTAAAATTAATGCTGCAGCTATACAAAGCCCTGGTTAGACCACACCTGGAATACTGTGAACAGTTCTGGGCACCACACCTTAGGAAAGATATATTGGCCTTGGTGGGATTGCAGCTTAGGTTTACCAGAATGATACCCAGACTCCAAGCATTAAATTACGAGAGATTACACTAATTAAGGTTGTATTCCCTCGAATTTAGAAGGTTAAGGGGTGATTTGATCGAAGTTTTCAATATATTAAGGGGAACAGATAGGGTAGATAGAGATAAACTATTTTCACTGGTTAGGGATTCTAGGATTAGGGGGCATAGTCTAAAAATCAGAGCCAGACCTTTCAGGAGTGAAATCAGAAAACACTTCTACACACAAAGGGTGATAGAAGTTTGGAACTCTCTTCCGCAAACGGCAATTGATGCTAGATCAATTGTTAATTTTAAATCTGAGATTGATAGCTTTTTGTTAACCAAAGGAATTAAGGGATATGGGCCAAGGGCAGGTATATGGAGTTAGGTCGCAGATCAGCCATGATCTCATGGATGGTGGAACAGGCTCGAGGGGCTAAATGGCCTACTCCTGTTCCTATAGTTCCGTTTTTTGAGACACCATCATCCATCTATTGAATATTACAGCTACATACACTACTAATAGAGTTTATTTGGTTTACTGAATGCTATTTAGTGTACACGATTAGCAGATTACTACACTGCAGTTCTTGATCTCAGGACAGTTAGCAGAGTCGACAAGTGGGCATTAAGTGGTTTCTCACTCAAAAGTAGAAAGGAATGTAATAAAATGGGTAAATCAAATAGGACTGTTTTCATGCATCTCCTCATTAGAACGACAAACCAGAGAGATCATCTGTTCACTTTTTCAACTATAGAATGATTTTGTAGCATTGTGCAAAGAATGGAAAGAGAAAGCTTGAAAAGGGAGGGAATAACTTAATAAATTAACACATTTTGCAGAGGCAGGTTGCAAAGGTGCATTTTTCTTATTCTTCTCCAATCTTCTGGTTTGTCACTCTACACACACTTAGGTTATAAGTTCCAATTGTGCTCTGCTTAACCTTTCACTGCTGCTCAGCAAATTACTAAAAGTTTGTATAAAAAAAAGAATTCTTGCTCAAATAATCTTAATTACATAATGCAACTTGAATCAAGACCAAATATTTCTGTACAAAGCAAATTCAAAACCATTAGTTACACAGCACTCATGTTTGTTACTCCTTGCACCTAAATAACACATCACTTCAATAGTGCACCCAGATAATTATTTTGAAGTTTCTATTTTACCAACATCAAAGAATGGTGTTACAGCTTTGATAGGTTTAGACGAGCATTTACTAGTTATAGTCTACATCAGTTCTTTTGATCTTTAACCATGTAACAGTTTCTACCATCATAAACACTCATAATCTACAAGGGAAAACTGATCTTTAACTGAACAAGTGTTAATTCCAAATTAAATCAACCTCAAACCAACAATTATTGCAATACCAATTAAATGAAATGCATTTGAGGAGCCTTCCAGTTAATCACTCCCTTGCTGCAGCAGCTAATTGCATGCTTTACTACATTCTAAGGGGACTTCGAAAAAGTCTAGTATATAAAGGTAATTCTTTTGCATGTTTAACTAGGGTTGTGCTTTAATCGGTTTCATTTAATTTATTGCTGCGTTACACCAGTATGCAAGGAGTTGAACAGTACATTTGTTTTAAGCATCAATTTGTAAACACATACCACTGTTATTAACCTATATATTGGTTTGATTAATTATCATAGTCAACATTAAGTTATTCTTTAAAAACATACACCTGTGATTATAACAAAAAACTTGTTTATTTTCAACTTTTGCCTTTGCCCATTCTAGTGTGTAAGGAAAAAACTGATAGTAAAAATTGATTTAAATAACGGTTCTCATCTCATAAATACGGTAATTTCTCTATGCAGGTGATAGAGTGGATTATAAACAGACTGCTACCAGGTGACGGCCACTTTTTTTTATAGGATCATTTAAAATCTATTTGAATTCCACTGAAACCCACAGCTGCATCCAGTTCAGCACATTTACTATGTACATATATACTGGCTTGAGGGGTAAGAGGCGATGACAACTTGCTAATCCAGCATTGCTGAGAAATAGAGAGAGAGATCTTCTCTGAAAGGACAGATGTCACATTAACATCGTTGGACCCTATCAGCACTGTGGCAAGCTTGTCAAAAATGATTGCTTGTTAAACCAGCCCTCTCCCAGGAACTGAACCTATAATCGCAGATGGGATTTTAACTGCTGCACCAAATCACCAACCAATGCTCCACTAATATCCTTGTTAAAAAGATTACACAGAAAAATAGAACTGAAGGAATTGAATATGTTGTTTCTTGATTTACACATTTTCAATTGATTTTCACTGCCAATTTAGCATCAAACATGGAAAAATGCCATGAATGCACAGCAGCTCAGTCAGCATCTATAAGGAGTAAAGATAAGTTTTGGGTGTATACCCTTCATCAGAAATAAAGACTGTTGGTTACATGACTCTTGCTAATGTCTGCCTCCATGGAAGGGAAATGCACTTGATACATTTAAATGTCCAAAAGATTAAATTTTGTAGTTCCTTTAGGTCTCAGCATTCTTCACATTTTTAAAATTTCCTTTAAAAAAAACTTTGGTGACTTTCAGTTACATAATATTTGCATATTATGCTGGATTTTTTAAAAATTGCTTCCGATTTTACATTTTTGAATAGTTGGTGTTGTCCATTAACCCTTATTTGGCTTTTCTGAATATTTTCTGTAATTTATTCCATTTTTAGGCTTTGTATTTTTCTATACTAAGGCTTTTTTCTTTTATCTTTGCCATGTTAAGCCACCTTGGCAATTTTTTTTTGAATTTAGAGACTCTCGTCCTTCCAAAATGATTTTGTTAAAATGCAGCCAAAATGTTGATCACAACAAATTATTGTTTCAGTTACATACTTTAGTCAAAACAAATAGCTAAGAAGTTTGGAAATTGTATATTGTAAAATGTACCTCGTTGTTGCTCCCCTTGGAGAGGAGCAATGAGCAGGAAGACCAACAGCCCCCTTGACTGATCCAAACATTGATACAGGAAACTTTGGTTTATCTGGAGGTTGTATGTCCGGAATACTCGATCTAACGGCAAAAATCAGGAGCCGTTTTCTGTAAGTTTTTTTTAGTTCTCGTTCTTTTTTTCCCCCAGTCAGGCACTGCAAGGTCTGTAGCTATAGCAACAGCTTCAGCTAGAGACGCTTGCAGCTGCAGCCGACTCTTTAGAAGCTGTTGCTAAGCAACAGTGTTTGTTGTCAGATACGGAGATGAAAACCTCCGTATGCTTCAACATTAACTTTGTATGTCCGGCAGTTTTGATAGATCGGCAACACGCCGGTCCCGGATAGCACAAAGTTTCCTGTAATTGTAAGCTATTGCAGCAATGCAAATTTGCCTTAGAAGGGAGAAATCTCTACCATATATCTTGGCAAGCAAATTTTAGTTTTTTATAAAGCTAATTTTGAATTTATGCACCGTAACCACAAACAGTGCATATATTACTGGGCTCAGATGCTATCAGCTGCAGCCCTGTTCAAAACCTCAAGGTCTCTGCACTACATTCCACATCACCAAAAGCATTCTACAGCTCACCTAGGGTGGTAAAAATGTAGATGTTCACAATTTTTTGGTAATAAAAATCACAACCAGTGTTTTAGGCATGCAAATCAAAAGGCCCTAATTTTCAAAAAATGAACCCTTGCTATCAAAGATAAATAAAACAAGTGCTTCTGATTTTAAAAACAAGGAAGATATTTAAACATAATTAACAGCATGTCAATGTTTAACAGATATTAGTAGTCTCCTGTGGCATTGCTCATGGGTAGCCACAACCTGCAGCATGGTTTCTGATGTTTACTGCGATCCTGCAGCAGAATAAATCACAGAATGGTTTTGATAAGAGTAAACAGAGTGAGTGTTTCCACTTGTGAGGAAGAGCAAAACTAGAGGCCATCAATAGAAGATAGTCACCAGGAAATCAAATAGGGAATTCAGAAGAAACTTCTTTATCCAGAGAGTGGTGAGAATGTGGAACTTGCTATTACTGGGAGTAGTTGAAGCGAATAGTATCGATGCATTTAAGGGGAAGGTAGATAAGCAGATGAGGGAGAAGGGAATAGAGGGTTATGCTGATAGAGTTAGATGAGGAAGGATGGGAGGAGGCTCTAGTGGAGCATAAATGGCATGATCTGGTTCGGTCAAATAGCTTGTTTCTGTGCTGTATATTCGATGTAATTCTATGTAAAATCTAACAGCAGTTTCCCCATTGCTATAATACAGCAAATGCAACTGAAGGAATGCAATAATAAGACAATAACAAGGTAAAAATATTACACTTTACAGCTACTGAAAAATATATGGCCTCACAGATAACTTTTATTTGTTTATTCTATGCCCAAAACAGTCTTTCCTTTTCTCTGTTATTTACAGGATTCTAAAAGTTTTTTTCCCTCATTATTTCCCAGTGATTTTTAATACAGGTCCACAACCCCTTATCCGAAACTGTTAGATCCGTGTGTTAATGGAGACATGGAATGCAGGAGTTAATTTAACAAGTGTTTACTGAACAAAGTCTGGAGGTGAACTAACTACACAAGACGCTACACAGGCTTATATACCCGAGTGGTCACTACTGGTACTACAGTATACAGGGGCTTCAAAAACATAGTTCCTCTTAAAGGTACATACACTACAGAAACCCTTGGGACCAGATGTGCTTCGGAATTCGGAATTTTTCGGATTTCAGAACGGTAGCTCTTTTTGGCATTTTCACAGTGAAATTAAACTCAAAATCACAAAATAACAAAAAATATCAGAGAGCAGCAGACGCACGTGTGACTGGTAGCAGCGCTGAGACACAACTGACGCCTCACACCTACGTGGGTCAAGCATCGGCCACGTTGGGTCATGTCGTGCACACAAGTGACGCTCCACGAAAAAACTTTCGGTTTTCAGAGCTTTTCGAATTTCGGAATTGCGGATAAGGGGTTGTGGACCTGTACTTGCTGAAGCCAACATTGACATATCATTGCACCCAAGTGCTTCCCCTACCTACCACTGACCTGGTGTCTATTTGCCATGGTCCAGGGAACACTGACTGACTCTGGCCATGTGGGTCTCAGCTGAGGTTAAACATCACTACTCCTCAAAAACAAACTCATTGCAATCGCCAAATTTTTATTTAATGCCTTAAACAGTATAAAACACTGAAAAAAAGTCATGGGCCTGAAATTACGGTGGTTTCGACAGCGTATATGCGTACACTGTCGGAGGCCTTCTGAAAGGTCCCACAAGTTCCAGGTTTCTGCATGCGCTAAAACCCGGAACTTGCGATCTGTCAAGTTATGCATTCACAGATCCTTTGCATCCGCTGCAAAAACACTTTCGCTGGCTAAGAGTTACTGCCCAGCGAATGCCCATGAAACCCTTACACCTGGTAAAAGGCCTTACGCCTGCTTTTACCAGCGTATGGGTTAAAATATGTTAACGTAAAACATTTTAAATGATTAAAACATACACATATAGTTAAAATTAGTTTAGGTAAATGTTGCCCCGTTTTAAAATGTTCAAATTTATTTTTCAAAAAATTAAATTTTTATTTTAAATGCTTTATTAAAGTTTCTTTTCATTAATTTTGAACATGGGAACATTTATTTTTATTTAAGTGGTGTGAATTCTTATTTATTTGGTGATTTCTAAATATGCTTATGGGGATTCCGTATGTAAATGAAATCCCTATAAGCATCATCGGAATCTCCCTTTTTGATTAGTTGACCGGACCCACGTGATCACAAGGACGTTAGAGAACTGCATGCGCCCCTGGGATCCATGGACCTTTACGCAAGCGTAGGCCTGTAGGCCCAAGAAGGGAACTCTCCGTAGCTGTGGAGCCAGGAAGTATGGAAATATTTTGCCGGTCGGTAGCATACTCAGGAGGTACGCCTCAGACTGCAAATTCAGTGCCCATGTTTCATTCTCCCAACACTTCTGCCTTACAGTTTTCGCACATCTTCCAATCTTGAAACTCATGTCCACGCTAGAAATTGTTATTTCTAAAGAAGTAGGTGAAAACTCTAACTCCCATAAAGCATCACTGTCCCAAACACTGAATTTGTCCCCAGCAGAAAATGAACACTTTTAAATCCAATGGTGGGCTGAATTTAAAGCCAGGTCCTTCGTGTTGGGACTGTGTACTAACCCAAGCACCATCCAATTCTTCAATCTAACTCAGTTTTTTTAATTGTGAATAAATAAAATGAAAATCACACCACTCCACTCATTTGGTAAATGCAGCTATAAAGGCCAGAAGGTTGATTTCCAGTCCAGAAACATAGAAGATAGGAGCAGGAGTAGGCCATTCGGCCCTTCGAGCCTGCTCCGGCATTCAATGAGATCATGGCTGATCATCCAAATTCAGTACGATAGCAAAATACTGCAGATGCTGGAAATCCAAAATAACAACAGAAAATGCTGGAAAAACTCAGCAGGCCAGGCAACATCCGTGGAGAGAAAATAAAGTCTACGTTTCGGGTCTAACCCTTTTTCAAAACTGGAAAGGAAATGAAATTTGTTTCATTTCCTTTCCAGTTTAGAAAAAGGGTTAGACCCGAAACGTCGACTCTATTTTCTCTCTGTAGTGTATGTACCTTTAAGAGCCCTGTGTACTGTAATACCGGTAGTGACCACTCGGGTATATAAGCCTGTATAGCGTCTTGTATCTTTTAGTTCACCTCCAGACTTTGTTCAGTAAACACCTGTTAAACCAACTCCTGCATTCCGTGTCTCCATTAACACACGGATACAACAGTGGCAACGAGGATGGGAAACGGACTTACCTGCAATTCGGCAGCACCTCAAGGAGATCGATTCCTCAGACGAAGGAAAAAAAAAAACTGTGAGTTCACCAGCTAGCCGGGCTGGTGGCAGGAACTGCACTAATCCTTCCTGGGCGGCAGGCTGGGGCTCGATCGGGTGGTTCTGCAGCAGGTCCGAGCAGCGAGTCGGAAGGCGGAGGCAAACAGAGATGGAGGGTGGAGCACTCGGGAAACGGCCGGCGCTGCAAAGCAAGTCGGCGTTCGGACCAAGCAGAGGGAGGGAAAAGTCCCAGAGAGTCCGGCGGGAACGAGTCTCCAACTATTAAAAATGTGTAAATAAAAACCGCGGAGAACAGCGTTGTCAGCAGCGGCGGGAAAGCGCCATTTTTTCTCGGCAGGGAAGAAAGGAAAGCGCGGGAGGCGCCATTTTTGATTTTCAGGATGCCTAAGACGGGCAATATTACTGCTTTCAATAGTGATATAGAGGATTGGACCACATATGTGGAAAGAGTGGAGGTATATTGCACAGCAAATGAAGTAGAGGATGATAAAAAGGCATCGGTACTTCTAAATCTGATGGGCGCAAGGACATACGGGCTGTTACGAAACTTAATCACTCAAGCCAAACCGATGGACAAGAATTTTAAGCAGATTGTTGATACCCTACAGGAGCACTTAAACCCAACACCGCTGCTGATAGCGGAACGATTCAAATTCTTCAGGAGGAATCAGCACAAGAATGAAAGTAACGCTGATTACCTCACAGAATTACGAAAGCTGTCAAAGCACTGCCAATTCGGGGCAGGACTGGCAGATTCTCTACGAGACAAATTCGTCTGCGGTCTCCTAAGTGAAGGAACACAGAAAAGGCTACTTTCTGAGAAAGATTTAACACTGGACAAGGCTTTCAGTGTGGCTGTATCATACGAAGCAGCAGCAAGAGGAGCTGCAGAGATACAGCAAAAGCCACAGGACTTCGGCACCCATGAAATGACACGGGGTTTCGAGAGATGTTATCACTGCGGCAGATCCACCCATGACCAGAGGGACTGCTGGTTCAAGGACAAAGCATGCAGGCAATGCGGAAAGATGGGACACATTGCACGTGTATGCCGATCTGGAAACAAAAAATCCACAGACAGAAAAAAAATCAATAAGGAAAAGTACAGAAAGGTACAAATGATGATGGACAGTAGCTCTGAAGACCAGAAGAGCGATAGCGACTCCGGAAACAAGAGACTAAGCTGTCTCAAATTACATAATGTAATTGCCAAAGAAGATTACCAGACCATTTGGGTTACCCTCACGATAGCGGGGTCCCCAGTTAAAATGGAGCTAGATACAGGATCAGCTCTGACCGTCATAAGTCGACGGGATTCCGAGCGGCTATTTCCGCATATACCTTTGAAAGACACATCCATTATCTTGAAGACATATACGGGGCAGAAAGTATACCCCAGAGGGAAAATAAGGGTGCCTGTTGTATACAACGGCAAGGAAATACAGAAGTTGTATTTATACGTTCTGCAAGATGGTGGTCCACCGCTGTTGGGACGTGAATGGATCAGGAAGATACGTTTAGACTGGCACTCCATTCAGGCACTGACGGTGACCAGTAAGAAAAAAAATGATGACGTCATACCTGAACGATTAAAAGACATCTTGGCCAACGCCAAAGAAGTGTTTCAACAGGAAGTAGGAACCTTGAAAGGCATCACCGCCTCAATAAAAGTAGAAGATGCGGCAATTCCCAAGTTTTTTAAGGCAAGGCCGGTGCCATACGCAATTCGTCCAGCAGTCGAGGCAGAGCTGGAGAATTTGGAAAAGGCAGGCGTGTTATCCAAGGTAGATTGGAGCGAGTGGGCAACACCCATCGTCCCGGTCATGAAGAAAACGTTGAATAATGATAAATCTGAAGAACAGAGAAAAATTCGCATCTGTGGGGACTTCAAGGTGACTGTAAACCCGGTCCTTCACACGGTACAGTATCCTCTTCCGAGGATAGAAGATATTTTCGCCTCACTATCCGGAGGGAAACGTTTCACCAAAATTGACTTGGCACTGGCATATCTACAGAAGGAGGTTGAGGAGGCCTCTAAAAAGTATCTCACGATAAACACACACAAAGGCCTGTACCAGTACAATCGACTGGTTTTCGGAGTAGCATCAGCTCCAGCTATCTGGCAAAGAGCTATGGAGCAAGTCCTGCAAGGGATTCCGGGGACTCTGCTACCTAGACGACATCCTTGTAACAGGAGAAAACGACAACAAGCACCTTGCCAATTTGGAGCAGGTGCTCACTAGGCGAGAGAACGGGGCCTACGAGCAAATCGCCCCAAGTGCGAATTTTTCCAGAAACAAATATCATATTGTGGCCATATAATTAACAAAGAAGGGTTGCATAAGTCACCTGAAAAAATTGAAGCGGTCATAAAAGCCCCAGCACCTGAAAATGTCTCACAATTAAGGTCGTTCCTGGGATTGATAAATTACTATCATAAATTTTTACCGAACTTGTCAACTGTTCTGCACCCTCTTAACGCACTGCTACAAACGGGAGTAATTTGGAAATGGAGCGAAGACTGGAAACGTGCCTTCCATAAATGCAAAGGCTTGATCACGTCCAAGGAAGTGTTGGCTCATTTCAACCCATCACTGCCAATCAGACTGGCGTGCGATGCATCCCCTTACGGCGTAGGAGCGGTATTATCGCATAGATTCCCTGATGGCTCGGAGGGGCCGATAGCTTTTGCGTCACGCTCATTGAACTCAGCCGAGCGTAACTATACCCAGATCGACAGGGAAGCACTCAGCCTGGTGTGGGGAGTGAAGAAATTCAACCATTACCTACACGGACAAAAATTTACCTTGTTGACTGACCATCAACCCCTCGTCTCCATATTCAACCCTAAAAAGGGCGTTCCCATTATGACAGCGCAAAGGCTACAGAGGTGGTCCCTTTTCCTAGGGGCACACCAATATGACATAGAATACAAAGGATCAAAACAGCATGGGAATGCTGACGGTTTATCGCGCCTACTGTTGCCAACGGTAGAAGAGGCACCTACAGTGGACCCAGTGGAGATGTTCCACTCAACCATAGTGGAATGTCTACCAGTAACAAATTCTACCATTGAAAAGGAAACGAGAAATGGCCCGACTCTCTCATCACGAGTCTACGATTTAACGGTGAAGGGATGGCCAGCACATGGCGAACCACTGTTGCCAGCATTCTCGCAAAGAAGAGAACAGCTGTCAGTGTGCCGAGGAACCTTGATGTGTGGATCCAGAGTGGTGATTCCACCCAAACTCCAGGATAAAGTGCTAAAGGAGCTTCACGAGGGGCATCTGGGTGGAGTGAAAATGAAGAACCTAGCCAGAGCGTTTGTGTGGTGGCCAGGTATCGATGGAGACATCGAAGAAATGACCAAGAGCTGTCTAGGATGCCAGAAGGTCCAAAACGCCCCACCACAAGCCCCTCTACATCCATGGGAGTGGCCCTCATCTCCATGGGAAAGGGTACATATCGACTTTGCTGGTCCATTTATGGACTCAATGTTCTTAATCGCGGTTGATGCACACTCCAAGTGGCTGGAGGTAATAAAGATGTCCTCCACCACCACGGAAAAAACCATCACAGTATTAAGGACCATATTTGCCAGGAATGGGCTGCCTGAACAGATCTGTTCTGATAATGGACCGCAATTTGTGTCCGAAGAATTCAGGAAGTTCTTAAAAAAACAATGGGGTTAAGCACTACACGTCCGCCCCATACCATCCCGCCACCAATGGATTAGCCGAAAGGTTTGTCCAGACCTTCAAGAAGGCCATAAAGGCCATGGGTAATGAAGACATAAATCTACAACATAAGGTAGATAACTTCTTGTTTGCGTACAGGAATGCAACACATGTGGTTACAAACCAAACTCCCGCCATGATGTTTTTCAATAGAAGACTAAGATGCCGGCTGGATTTGATCAAGCCAAACATCAGAAGGGACGTAGAGAACCGGCAATTTCAAGGCATGAATGAAAGGCCAACTAGAACCTTCCAGATAGGTCAACAAGTTTTGGCCCGGGACTACCGTACCGAGAAATGGCAGCCTGGAACTATTTGCGCACGACTAGGACCGCAGATGTATACCGTGGACATTGGAGAAAGCATAATAAGGCGCCATGCTGACCAGATCATAGAGTCATCCGAAAAGGGACAACCTACACCACAACTCTATACGCCTAATGATGAAGCAGAGATACCCATAGTATCTACCTCCGATCCGGTGATACTGGAACCAGATGAACCCGACACTGGCATTCAAGCCGAATCGACCTTGCCAAAAGAACCTACTACACCACCGAAAACTACTACACCACCGAGGCGTTATCCGGACCGAGTCAGGAAGCTTCCAGAGAGACTGACTTATAATTGATTAACTGCAGCAAATGTGTAGATTATTGTTCTTGTAAACATGTTAATTAGTGATTACTTAAAATGTTATGTACTAATTATCTAAAAGGGGAGGAATTGTAGTGTATGTACCTTTAAAAGCCCTGTGTACTGTAATACCGGTAGTGACCACTCGGGTATATAAGCCTGTATAGCGTCTTGTATCTTTTAGTTCACCTCCAGACTTTGTTCAGTAAACACCTGTTAAACCAACTCCTGCATTCCGTGTCTCCATTAACACACGGATACAACACTCTCCACGGATGTTGCCTGGCCTGCTGAGTTTTTCCAGCATTTTCTGTTGTTAATCCAAATTCAGTACCCTGTCCCTGCCTTCTCCCCATATCCCTTGATCCCTTTAGCCTTAAGAAATATATCTAACTCCTTCTTGAATATATTTAATGAATTGGCCTCTACTGCCTTCTGTGGTAGAGAATTCCACAGGGTCACCACTCTCTGGGTGAAGAAATTCCTTCTCATCCCTGTCCTAAATGGCTTACCCCTTATCCTTACACTGTGACCCCTGGTTCTGGACTCCCCGGGCATCGGGAACATCCTTCCTGCATCTAGTCTGTGCTATATGAGCAAATATCTGTTGAAGTGGCAGCAGGGGCACTATAATTATCCTCAAGGAGGGGAAAATCTGCCACTTGAAGGATTCTACAGTAAACTTCCAGTGAATTTCTTGAGGTTTTATCTGATTTGCAAGACATGTGCGTCTACTCTTTGGTCACCTGGTACAACTAAGATGTTTTTGGTAGGATATAATTTGAACCTTTGAAAATGTATAAAAATACAGAATTTTTAGTAAGTTTTCTAAATTAACACACTGATGCTAGCAAAAAGAATCTTGAATCTTGATCAGTTCCAGGCTAAATTATACAAGCATTTTCTCCCATTATCTTAATGTCTGCATTTATAAATGTTATATCTTAAAAGTCAAAATTGTTAATAGTTCAATTTCTTGCCTCGCCACCCCCTCCCATCTAACAGTTGTCTGCAGAATGTTGTCATCACATTACCCACTATCCATATATGATGTGACTTAGAAGTATATCGCCAATCCTTCATCGTTGCTGGGTCAAAATCGTGGAACTTCATCCCTAACAGCACTGTGGGAGTACCTTCACCACACAGACTGCAGCGGTTCAAGAAGGCGGCTCACCACCACCTTCTCTAGGGCAATTAGGGATGGGCAACAAATGCTGGACTTGCCAGCGATGCCCACATCCCATAAAAATGGAAAAAAAAACAATGCTTCAGTCTCTGGTTTGTGCTGAGCGAACTGATCTCAGCTGGGGCAGCAATGAGGGCACTAGAGGCAGCCTCAGTGTACAGGGTGGGCAGGATAGAGAAGGGGAGGAAAAAAACAGCACGATTCCTGCTGCTGCTGATTATCCAGTGATTCTTTCTAAACAGTGAGCATGCTAGATTTCAGATGAGGACAGGATTACGTTTAGCCCCTAGTTTTCAAACAGCCTGCTAATACTCATTGTTTAGGCTTATATGTGAAGAATAGCCACATGGACAAGCTACCAGAGGTCTGATCAACACACTTAGAACTATACTCTAGAATGACTGAACACCTGAAGGAGAGAAGAAATCTTGGGCAGGGGGAAAGGAGTGCAAACTCCTTATTTCACAGGGTTAATACATTTTGCAGTCCATTTAGATTTAACTTAATAATAATGCAAGTATCCTTTATCTGGACAGCTGAATTCACTCTTCGTAATTGTACACTTCTCTTTAACCTCGTTAGTCAGAGTAGGTTCAGGGAAGCAAGATGGAAAATAACACAACTGTGGAGGAGGAAAAGGCAGAGAGAGAGAGAATCGATAGGCATCTAAATGTAAAGTCTGCTGGCATGTGATCATAGAATACAAGATGCTGACTAGAAAAGAAAAGCTCAGACAAATTTTGTCGTTTGTATCCTGCTCTGATCCTAACCTGAATTTTACAAATATTTATGGTCACAGCATATTAAATCATGTATAAAAACATGTACAGCTCATTTCTGAAGTAGTTTACTTTTCTGTTATAACAAGGAACCAATACAGAAACCAATTCCTTAGTCATGTAACCTACAAAGACCACCACGAGATGGCGCTACAGATTTCTCATGTGGCTTTCAGAAGCAGAACTCCTTTAAATAATTTATAAAGTACCTATCACTATTATGGCTTGCAATTGGTTTCTAGATTATAATGTTATAAATCAACACTGTACTTGCAAGCTACTGTAAAATCTAGCTAAGCAACAGCCACAGAAGACAACAGCAGCCAGTGGTTGGCCAAACTATGTGGAACAGTCGGCCTCAGGCCACAGCCTCGCCACTAGCTCATCTTCCAAACCACAATGGGCTAGAATTAGTTCTAACTTTCATGACTGCTAGCCCACTGTTCTCACCAGATTCTGCCCAAACATACATTCTGGTGGATCAAAGTTACAACATCACTCCTCCCAAATGGGGGGCCTGATGAAAGAGGAATAAAACTTAACAAAAAGTTTAATATCATATTTGATCCAAAATCTTGAAATTTAAATAGGTCTTCTAGTAACTCTACAATACAGTTGTTTTACAAAAAAAATCACAAATCAGAATTTTTATAAATTAGTTTTTTCAATAAAATTTGCCAACGTGTGCAGATTACATTTAAATATTAATTCAGCATTTCAATCTGAATGAGAAACATTTTGCACTTCTAAAACATGCTTTTGCCATTTACAGCCCATTTTCATGTTGGAGAGTTGCACTTCACTTCAAATAGTAACTGGCCTAGAAATTCCTGACCATAGTGCTGGCCGTTAATGCAGGTTTTCTTAAGAAAATGACGGCCGCCTCGCTTCCGGCGCGGGACACGGCAACCGCCATTTTGGTAAGGGCCATAGCGCTGCCGTTGACAGCACTGGTCTCTGAATTATAAATTAGCAAGGCGTGACGTCAATTGGCGTGCAACGTCTGACTTGGCGCCACGACTGTTAATTTGGACGTTTTCGCTCACCATTACGCTGGGTCCTAAGCACGCACAGAAAAACATGCGAGAAGCTGCCCTGCAGAGATGCTGTCAGCGCTTCTTAAAGGGACACACACATCTTTCAGGTAAGTTTGGATTTAAGCTTTTGGACTTCCTTAATATTTTATTGAAGTAGTGGCTTGGTGCAATAGATGTTAAAAGTTTTTAAAGTGTGCAGGGAGTGCTGCTGGATGCTTGCAAGGCTTCAGATGATAAAGGAAGGCCTCTGAGAAGACAGAAAATGCTGGAAATACTCAGCAGGTCAGGCAGCATCCGTGGATAAAGAAACAGAATTAACGTCTCAGGTCGAGATGCTGCCTGACCTGCTGAGTATTTCCAGCATTTTCTGCTTTTATTTCAGATTTCCAGCATCCACTTGCAGAGGGAAGACGAAGATGCAGAAAAGGCAGACGCAGAAGGATGCAACCCAGACAGCCCCTTTCTGGACGGAATATCCAGGATCGAATCATCCGCCTGCAGTACCAGTGACCACAACCCCAATTCACTTTTCAACATTTGTCCCACGTCTTAACTTCCCTCTGTTACAGCGTCTTGGTCACAATGCTGAAATAAAGGCCACCGCAAAGCAGGCTTTCTAATCCAACTTTATCCATGTATGCATCCAATATGGCATCAAGAAATCAACTAATCACCCTTGTGCATTCCCTTAATGACTGCCTTGTGTGTGCCTTTGCCTATCCTAGTGATGTCACGCAGTGCTACCCCAGTGGCTGCAGGAAGGCTGTTGACTTTCAGTGAGGGACGCTGCAAATGACCGTAAAGGACGACCTCGAGTAGTTGGTGGCTGGGAGTCTCAAATCGAGTGACGGTATTTCTTCTTCACTACTTTCCTCTCCCTCTTCTTGGGTCACCCACTGGCTGAGCAGGCTGGCTTGCTTGGCTGTGTGAAATGAGGAAAGCACAAGGGTAGAGTTGTGGTGAGGGGAAGGCAGGAAAGCAAGAGCTGCATGCTTACACCATGCGCACCTTGTAAATCAGAAGATATTGTGGGATGAGGGGGAAATGGGATGTGAGAAGGAGGATAGCATATGAGGATACCAGCATCTTGTATCCTTTCAGCCCCGCTGCTGGCCAAGGGCTCAGCCATGCCCCTTCCAAGAATGGCAGGGGGGTCATGCACGGAGCAGTGTGTGAGGCTAGCGGTGGAGTTGGTAGGAGATGGCTTTTGAAGATGCATTCACTGACCTTGACCACTGGTCTGAGGTTGTGAACATTCTTTGGGCACTAGCGCCAGGTCCTGGGGGCGACACTGCTGGCAGTGACAGCCTCGGTGATCTGATCGCACATTGTTCTTTTTGGAGGACCTCCTGGTCCCCTGTGGGTAAAGGACCTCTCTTGCAATGTTGACCCCCTGCACAAAGCTGGAGTACTGCAGGCAAGACCTTGGATGCCCCTTCCCTAACCTCTTGAGCCATTTGTGTAAGCGCTGAAGCACTTTTACCATTTTTTAATGTGCAGAAGGCAGTTCCCCTTTAAGGGATCGACACTGCATTCTAAATGAAAGGCTAGCTTTAAGAGAACGCTGCCTAGCTCCAGGGATGCTACGGCCATGCTACATTGGGTTTTCTGCTGAGACTACCATCCGAAACATCGCGTTACACTGCAAGATTTGCACTGTGCTAATTTAAATCAACAGGCAGCAGCAAAATACTCTTTTTGCGGGTAGCTGTTAGCTTCGGTCCGCGGTGGCACCGGCCATTTCCTGACATAATCTGATTTCTAGGCCACTAAATTGCTTTACAACCAAAATGTAACCGTATAATTGAAACATAGTACAATCATTACTAAACTTAAAGGAGTATGTCTTAATCACAGGCTACTGATTGAATCGGATTCTACTGCTAATAGTTGCATTGAGAAGTATAACACTTTTGTAATACGATTACGCAGATTCAGCACCAAATCCTCCTTGGTTAGGTATTTCATAGATTAGGTGTACAATGTAGCTTTCTTCACATAACTGGCTTTGTCCCCACTTTACTAAAAGAACATTAATGCTAGCTCCCAGATGACTCAGAGGGTCTCTTGCCCAAATAAGAGTTTTATATACTAATGCAGACTATAAAAAATAAATTGCCTGAATTAGAGGCTCAAATACAGCTTAGAGCAGGGATTTTCAAAGGGTCCACCAAAACATGCTGCCTTGTCAGAAGGACAAATGTTACCACCAATTAAAAAAATATATTTAAACCGAACAAGCAAGTCCTGAGCACGAGCCACTTTCAACTGAAAATTTTCACCCTATTTTCCTTTTCTCTCTATCCCTCCGACTGCACTCTCCTGTCGTCATGCCTCCTTTCATCTCTCCTATCTCCGGTACACTGCCCTCCCAAATCCATACCCCAATTCTTCATTACTCTTCGACCTTCCTACTCTCCTGCTGCTGTTCCAGGCTTGACTCCCTCTTAGATAAGCCCACAGCTTCCCTTGGTGCCTCTCTTGGCATCCTACGAAGGGCCCATCGAGGCACTCGTCGCTGCTGCCTTATGAGCAGCAACCCCAACTCCCTCGCCAACCTTCCCGCCCAGCGTGCTCCTCCGCATCCAACTCATCGCCCCCAGCGCTGACCCTGTGGATGCTGGCAGTGGGGCAGCCATCACCGACCCTCTCCGCATCTCCCTCCAGAATGTCCGTTCACTTGCGAACAAGGCCCTTGTTATCCACGAGCTTATCGTGGATGATTGTATTGACATCATGGCCCTGACGAAAACTTGGTTGAGGGGTGATGACACCTTACCCTTAAATGAAGCCTCCCCACCTGGCTATACCTTCCACCACTTGCCCTGCTCAGACTGCCGTGCTGGCGGTGTGGCTCTCATCACCAAATCACACCTTGGTCCAACATCCTATTCCTCCAGCAGTTTCTCCTCCTTTGAGCACTTCACCTTATTCCACCCACCTCACCTCTCATTTTAAATTCTCATTCTCTACCGCCCACTGTGATGAAATAACTCTGTGTTCTGGATTGTCTGTTGTTGTACTTGTTAATGTCTGTAATGTTTTACAGGTGTAACTACTAATGTTCCTCCCTAGCTCCGCCTTTATGGATCCTCCTGATTGGTGTGAGTCTTATAAATAAGAGCTGGGTTTTACTCATAAGGGCTGGGTCGGTGATGAATGATGGTTGCCCTGTGTTAACTTGATGCCATGATTCTTACTTAATAAAAGCCTTTAGTTTTAAGTTTCAACCTCATGGATTCAGGCAGTTATTTGGCACATCACCCACCCAAGTACCATAAAAATTATCTCGTGGCCTCGCTACTCCCATCGTGTCATTTGCAGAGAAGGCCATCTCTGACCATTTCCTCGTATCGCTCACCACCCACATCCCCCTTCCACCTCCCCCCCACCCAACACTACTTCCTTCTGTGTCCGCCCCTGGAAAAAACTCTCCCAACTCTCTTACAACTGCACTTATGAATACCCAACTGTCCAGCCTCTGGCCCTCCATTCACCATGACATTTCTGCAGCTACCGATCTGCTCAACCACACCCTCACCACCACCTCTGATGCCCTAGTCCCTACTAAAACAATTACCCTCTCTCACCTTGGCCATTCCCCCTGGTACGGCTCTCATTTTCGCTCCCTTAAGTCCGAGGGACGCAGACTTGAAAGTATATGGTGGACAACTGATTTAGCCATTCACTGCCAGATCTGGCTGAACCACATAAAGCATTATCGGGTCCTGCTCTCATCTGCCAAAATTGCTCACGATTACAGAATCATTCTGGAATGTAAAGATAAGGCCCGGCTCCTATTCTCTACTGCTAACCATCTTCTTAAACCCCTCTGCCCTGTCTCCTCCGATAACAAGTGTGAGGAGATCATGGACTTCTTTGTCTCCAAGATTGAGACCATCTGTTCAGCTGCCTCTGCCACGTCCCTTCCTTCCCCCAGCTGCCTCTGCCACTTCCCTTCCTTCCCCTAGCCCACTGGGCCAAACTTCCTCAAAGGTTCCCCCTAGCCCACAACTAACATCTTTCTCCAGTTTCTCTTCGATCTCCCCTCATGACCTGTCTGCACTCATCTTGTCCATGAGACCCACCTCCTGCTCCATCGACCCGCTGCATGAGTTCCTCAGGGCAGTGTCCTAGGCCCAACCATCTTCAGCTGCTTCATCAATGACCTTCTCTCCAACATAAGGTCAGAAATGGGGATGTTCACTGATGACTGCAGAGTGTTCAGCGCCATTCACAACTCCTCAGATAATGAAGCAGTCCATACCTGCATGCAACAAGACCTGGACTGATAAGTGGCAGGTAACATTCGCACCACAGAAGTGCCAGGCAATGACTATCTCCAACAAGCGAGAGTCTAACCACCACCCCTTGTCATTCAACGGCATTACCATCGCCGAATCCCCCACCATCAACATCCTGGGGGGTCACCATTGACCAGAAACTTAACTGGACCAGCCACATAAATACTGTGGCTACAAGAGCAGGTTAGAGGCTAGGTATTCTGCGGCGAGTGTCTCATCTCCTGACTCCCCAAAGCCTTTCCACCATCTACAAGGCACAAGTAAGGAGTATGATGGAATACTCTCCACTTGCCTGGATGAGTGCAGCTCCAACAACACTCAAGAAGCTCGACACCACCCAGGACAAAGCAGCCTGCTTGATTGGCACCCCATCCACCACCTTAAACATTCACTCCCGCCACCACTGGCATACCGTGGCTACAGTGTGTACCATCTACAAGCTGCACTGCAGCAACTCGCCAAAGCTTCTTCGGCAGCACCTCCCAAACCCGCGACCTCTTCCACCTCGAAGGACAAGGGCAGCAGGTGCATGGGAACACCACCACCTCCAAGTTCCCCTCCAAGTCACACACCATCCTGACTTAGAGGTATATCGCCGATCCTTCATGGTCAAAATCCTGGAACTCCCTACCTAACAACACTGTGGGAGTACCTTCACCACACAGACTGCAGTGGTTCAAGAAGGCTGCTCACCACCACCTTCTCAAGGGCAATTAGGGATGGGCAATAAATGCTGGCCTCACCAGCGATGCTCACCTCCCATAAACAAATTTAAAAAAAAATTCCCACCAAACTGCTGACCACCCAACTTCCTTTTCTGGCTCACGTTAGCTAATATTGTTGACGGTTCTCTCTCCTCAGGTACTGTCCCCCTCTCCCTCAAATCTGCCGTCATCACCCCTTTCCTCAAAAAAACAACCCTTGATCCCTCCATCCTTGTACCGCCCCATCTCCAACCTCCCTTTCCTCTCCAAAGTCCTTGAACGTGTTGTCACCTCCCAAATCCGTACCCATCTTTCCCACAATTCCATGTCTGAATTCCTCCAATCAGGTTTCCGCCCTTGCCACAGTACCGAAATGGCTCTCATCAAAGTCACAAATGATATCCTTTGCGACTGTGACAAAGGTAAACTGTCCCTCCTTGACTTGTCTGCAGCCTTTGACACGGTTGACCGCTCCATCCTTGCCCAACGGCTCTCCACCGTCGTCCAGCTGGGTGGGACTGCACTCGCCTGGTTCCATTCTTATCTATCTAATTGTAGCCAGAGAATCACCTGCAATGGCTTCTCTTCCCGCTCCCGCTTTGTTACCTCTGGTGTCCCCCAAGGGTCTATCCTTGGCCCCCTCCTATTTCTCATCTACATGTTGCCCCTTGGCGACATCATCCGAAAACACAGCGTCAGTTTCCACATGTACGCTGACGATACCCAGCTCTACCTCACTACCTCTTCTCTCGACCCTTCCCAGGTCTCTAAATTGTCAGACTGCTTGTCCGACATACAGTTCTGGATGAGCTAAAATTTTCTCCAATTAAATATTGGGAAGACCAAAGCCATTGTTTTTGTCCCCGCCACAAACCTCGTTCCCTAGCCACTGACTCCATCCCTTTCTCTTAACATCTGTCTGAGGCTGAACCACACTGTTCGCAACATTGGTGTCATATTTGACTCTGAAATGAGCTTCTGACCACATATCCGTAGCATAATAAAGACCGCCTACTTCCACCTCCGTAACATCGCCCATCTCCGCCCTTGACTCAGCTCATCCGCTGCTGAAACCCTCACCCATGTCTTTGTTACCTCTAGACTTGATTATTCCAATGAACTCCTGGCTGGCCTCCCACATTCCACCCTAGGTAAACTTGAGTTCATCCAAAACTTGGCTGCCCGTGTCCTAACTTGCACCAAGTCCCGTTCACCCATCTCCCCTGTGCTCACTGACCTACATTGGCTCCCGGTTAAGCAGTGCCTCGATTTCCAAATTCTCATCCTTGTTTTCAAATCCCTCCATGGCCTCAACCCTCCCTATCTCTGTAACCTCCTCCAGCCCTACAACTCCCCGAGATGTCTGCGCTCCTCTAATTCTGCCCTTCTGAGCATCCCTGATTATAATCACTCAACCTTTGGTGGCCGTGCCTTCTGTTGCCTAGGCCCTAAGCTCTGGAATTCCCTGCCTAAACCTCTCCGCCTTGCTACCTCTCTTTCCTCCTTTAAGATGCTCCTTAATACTTAAAAGCTTTGACCAAGCTTCTGGTCACCTGCCCTAATTTATCCTTGTGTCTCGGTGTCAAATTTTTTGTCTTAAAATACTCCTGTGCAGTGCCTTGGGGCGTTTTACTATGTTAAAGGCGCTATATAAATACAAGTTGTTGTTGTTGAAATAACCTCCGTAAACCCCGCCTTCCAGCTGCATTGATTGGCCAATTTCCAGCTCATTGAGGAGCTTCTGGGGAATCGGATTGGTCAGATCGCCTGTCACTCAGAATCACCAAATTCTCACTGAGAGAGAGCAGCGTTCAATCAGAGATCTCAGGGAACAAGAGGGGAAGATTCTAAACACAATGAAGAAAAATCTTTGAGCAATTCAAGAGAATTTAAATTTTATTGAGAAGATTTCAAAGTTGCAGAAGCAAATGGAGCAAAAAGATAGGCTGACATTTCTGAAAGTGAGGGATTAGGTCAGTTCAGTGAAACTTCACAAAATAACCAACGATACCGTAGCGGTTTTTTCCAACTGAGTGGCTTGCTTGGCCATTTCAGAGGGCAGTTAAGAATCAACCACATTGCTGTGGGTCTGGAGTCACATATAGGCCAGACCAGGTAAGGATGGCAGGTTTCCTTCCCTAAAGGACATTGGTGAACCAGATGAGTTTTTACAACAATCCGATAGTTTCATGGTCACCTTTACTGATGCTAGCTTTTTATTCCCCAGCTGCCGTGGTGGGATTTGAACTTGTCTCCGGATCATTAGTCCAGGCCTCTGGATTACTAGTCCAGTAACATAACCACTATGCTACCGTTTGGCATACTAATTTTCCCAGTATAAAAACACGACACTGGAACTAAGATTAGTTTGTACAAGAAGTGTATGTCATACGCAAGCTGTTGATTATTCCATTAAACATTCCCATTCCATTTGTTTGATGTCTGCGAACTACTCTTTTTTCCATAAACACATTTTAGATATCACTGTTTAAAAAAATCCTTGCACACAGAAACTCAGTTCCTCTCCGCCCATATCTATTCACTGACTCTTGGCATTTCTCTCCCTGCTGATTACTCTAATAATCTACTGGACTTGGTCTTTTCATCTCCATTGTTTTCATGAGTCATCAGGCCAGCCTAAATGCAAAGAATTATTCATATTACAAATTGTCCATTCAGTATCGTCTATATCTAATATAGTGCTACAGACCACTAAATTAGAAATAAATGTTTCAAGAATGCTCATTGTTGGCTCATATGCCTCATTTAGAACTTCACCTAGGAACAGCAGCTGCAAAGAGTTACTTACTTCTTTCCAACTTACTATCTGATGAAGGTGGAACATGAAATGATGTGGAACATTTTAATAGTAGCAACATCTGTTAACATTTACTTTTGATCTCCACCTAGACCCATTAGTGACTTAAGCAACAAAATGGCGATATACTTTTTGAATATTAGTAGTTTTCTATTGCATTCGCAGTTGGTTAAAAAGTCAGATAAATGCAACAATTTTTTAAAAAGCAACCATACATTTTTTAATCAAAACAGTATGCAACAAGGCTTCTTCGACAGCACCTTCTAAACCCACAACCTACCACCTAGAAGGACAAGGGCAGCAGGCTCATGGGAACACCATCAGCTGCAAGTTCCCCACCATCCTGACTTGGAAATATATCGCCGTTCCTTCATCGTTGCGGAGTCAAAATTCTGGAACTCCTTAAGCATTATGGGAGTACCTTCACCACACGGACTGCAGCGGTTCAAGGCGGTGGCTCACCACTGCCTTGCCAGCGACACCCACATCCCAGGAATGAATAAAAGAAAATTTAACAATCCATTTAGCAGAACATCAAATTTCACTAAAACATTTTTATTCATTACTATGATGGTGAAGCAGATCAATAAAATCAGATCCATGTAAAATTATTTCCATAGATCAAACAATTTGTTCATGAAGTCATTGTGAATAAGATCTGCATGATCACAAATGAAGTCTCAAAAATATTGCTATGAAACTAAGATGTGCTAAAATTCCATTTAAAAGCCATTTTTCCACTGATTCTTAAATAGCAGTATATTTCTTGAAATTCAGTCTTTTTCTATTCACCTATGAGTTTAATTGTGTTCAAATATGGTACGCCTACTCCTGAAAAGCACAGGGTAAGGTTTCCCAGGCTAACAAAAAAAAGATCTAAAATATCTATCAACTTAAATCATAGTTTATGCAACACGAACTCCTGGTTTGGGGTAGCAAGTCCACCCTAAAAATGGAGAAAATTTCCACTGATATCTCCATTCCAGGCTTCTCAAGTTAATAGGATTTGGGGAACGGCCAGTCAGGAAAAAAACAGCATTTTCTCCCTCAATTTGAAACTGCAGTTCCTACAAGTAGGACCTACCTTCCTTGCGTACTCTTACTATAAACCCTAAAGACCCCCTTAATCTCCTGAGACAACACCTCAAACAATAAAAAAAAGTACAACATTGTATTCCAGCTGACCAACATTATAACCCCACCCCCTCCCCCTTCTCCTACGCAACAAGTTGTGATTGTTAAATAACAGAAAATGCTGGAAAAACTCAGCAGGCCAGGCAACATCCGTGGAGAGAAATAGAGTCAACGTTTCAGGTCGAAACCCTTTGTCAAGACTGAAGAAGCACAGGAAATGATCAGATTAAAAGACCAGTTTGGGGGCTGGGAGAGAACAAAAAAGAGAAGTGAAGAGACATTAAGAGGCATTCAAAATGAGACGAGATGGTGATAGGACTAGTGGAGACAAAAGACGGCTCTAGATTAGGTGTGAAATGCGCTGGCAGAATGGGAGACAGCTGCCATGTGGGACTCTATTTCTCTCCACGGATGTTGCCTGACCTGCTGAGTTTTTCCAGCATTTTCTGTTGTTATTTCGGATTTCCAGCATCTGCAGTATTTTGCTATCGAAGTTGTGATTGTTGCTCTGATGCCCATTACTGCCGACAAAACAAGCACCTAAACCTCATCTCTTGCTCCCTCAATGCAGGCATTTACATCTCCAATTGTGTATAAATAATCAGCAGATTTGAAAAGATCAGTTAGGAAGCAGGTAGGCTATTTTATCAAATTCATCCAGATTACCAACCCTACTCTCTCCCAGCTACAGTTTTTAACTTGCACCTAAATAAATGGACAGGGCCTTAGGGATGGTAGTTCTGGCAATCCGCACTCCTTCAGTGTAACACTGGAGAGTTAGTCTAGATACGTATTCAAGTCCTGGAGTGGGGCTACAACCCATAACCTTCTAATCCATAGGTAAGAATGCTGCCAACTGATATACTAATGATAATGTGCAACAAAATGTTCACATTAATGGTATAACAATTCGCTTCATAGTATGCATCTCTACATTATAACCACTTCTATAAAATTTATGAAAAGTGCAACAAAAGTAGCAAGCTTTAAGTGCAGTCTTATTTACTTTACTTTCAGTCTTGTCTCTGGACCTCAGCTGTTGTCTTTTTTCATATTCTTTACAAGAAATTTAGTCCAAGTTTAATTTAATCTTTTGCTCACAAATTTGTCTCAAGGAAATAAAAAAGTACCAAAAATTTTGTTTTTGCTTTTCATATTTTCATTCTAATCTTTTTATGGAATGTTTTCAAAATTTATGTTTCAATTCTCACAAAGATCATATAAATGTTGGGAAATAATAAACTGGTCCTTGAATAACATCCAAGACTAGCAATCTTTCTCCTGAAATATCTTCTACAGTATAACATTTACTATATGCATTTCCAACCTTTAAGAGTTAACCAAAAATGGCATCAACTTTTCATGTATTTTCATCTATTACAGTATATATTTTAAAAAGCTAAGTGGCTGCAATATTCTAACGTACCTGTAGGTTGTGCTATAAGGGTCATGTTATGTGACTAGCTGTACTGGGACTATCCCATACATTATGTGACAGGCTGCTGCTCTCTCCTTCCCAGCAATAAAAACTGGTCATGATTTTTGATAATTCCAAAAAAGGCCCCCCTCCCACCCATGTTTAAATTATCTATCCTTTCCCTCACATCAATTTCTATCTATCTGGACAAAAGATTAGAGGGTAGTTGAGGAGAACTTATTTTGCCCAGAGGGGAGGTGGGGGGTCTGGAACTCAATGCCTGAAAGGGTAGTAGAGGCAGAAACCCTCATCACATCTAGAAAGTACTTGGATGTGCAGCTGAAGTGCTGTAACCTGCAAGGCTACGGATCAAGAGCTGGAAAGTGGGATTAGGCTGGATCGCTCTTTTTCGACTGGTGCAGACATGATGGGCCGAATGGCCTCCTTCTGTGCCGTAAATTTCTATGATTTATACCCTATCAGTCCGACACGCCAGTATATGGGCACCATGTGGGCAGTGGAAATGCTATGGATGTCAACTTCGATCTCATGTTTAAACGACCCAAGCATCCCTCCCTACTTAAAAAAAATCCAGAACCTTCCCTTGCTTTAAGTTCCACGGCAATGGTAACACTATGACCAAGACATAAAAATATAAGACGTAAAAATATAAAAATGAGATGTACCAGTAGCCTACTTATTTGCCCCAAAAATGAATGCGCAAGCGTTAATACCTGGCAACGGAACTAACTTTAAATTTCTTTGGCACGATACATAGGCAGCTGTGTGTGGATCTTCTTGTATCATGCATTCTTTTAATGCAAGTAAACCTTCAGACCCACCCAAAATGAGATTATGTAATAGCTTTTACCCATATTAAACAATACACCTCTGCAGACCATCAACCCCTACCTTTCCAAGAGGAATTTTGAGCCGGGTTCATAAGCAACCCCCCTGCCCACGCACCCTGTTCACTGAACAAAAATTGGGTCTGTCCCCTTCTGTAACACCTCCCCAATATTCAGGCAAAATTCTGCCATATTCTGCTGAGAAGCTTCTTGCTCACCTCTCCACCCACTGTGAAGAAACTCAGCCCAGAACCTCCCCCTTTCCCCATGACAAGAGCATTTTCATTCTCCCTCCCGCCTGCATCCACCTTCCCTCACTCCCCTCTTTTCCTCTTCTCCTCTCTCCATTTATCCCCTATAAACCAACCTGGCCTAAAAATGTATACTTTGTTTTGACTCACTGTGTGCAATATCACAGATCAACTAGTTATATATAACAAAATACATAGTTGGATCAGTTAAGCATAAGCTCTAGCAGCTCCTTATGGAAACATTAAGTCAGTAGCTCAACTGTATAAGATAAATGAAACATCTCAAAAAGTACATGAGTCACCATCACTACTAGAAACGTACCTTAAAGATGCCAACCCAGTCCTTTTGATGTGGCTTAATGTATGGAGTCAGTATGTAATGGCACTCAAGGGGAGCATGAGGGAGGTAACTTTTTGCCACATTTTGAAAGATTACATGAGCAAAATTAGATGCTTGCATCATGCTGCTTGATGGCAGTGGAACATGAACTACATCCATTCTTCAGCACAATTTCTGTAAAATTAAAAAAATCGTCAAGTTACTTAACCTCCCTCAGCGTCTGGTTTAAATAATCTGTAATACTTACTGACAGTTATACAGCACTTCAAACACAACAAAACATCACAAGGCACGTCACAAGAGGAAGGTGGAAATCAGACACTGAGCAGTGACTTTAATGAGAATATGGGGAGGTGGCCAAATGAGTCAAAAGTGGTAGGTTTGAGTAGGTTTGAGCAGACTTTTGAAAGTAGGCAGAGGTAAAGCACGGGAAGTGGGTACGATTGAGGCTCACATGCTAACAATGGCTATGCGAGTGAGGTACCAACCAAAATAATCCAGCACCCACAAAACCTTACCGCACTAAGGAGTCAATGTCTATAGTGGGGGGAGGGAAGAAAATTGGTAGCGAAAAGCTATAGGGGAAAAAAAGCAACACTTTGGACACAACAGAAGAACTAGATTTCAATTTGCTAGTAAGTCATAACAAAAAGTTTGGGACAAGAGTGAATAACTTTTTCTAAGGCTGCTAAACTTTTGTTGCGCAACATAGTGCGCTGCAAGTTTTTCAATGTTTTGTGGTGTTCTATATGTGCTTGTTGGACCGCCTGCACTAGGGAATGGAGCAACTCAAAAAGCACTTCACAGCATGGCAAGTACCAATTACTCAAACGGTTGCAGACTTTGATGCTGAAATATAAAATACCACCAAACTTGTTTAAAACAGTATGACCAGACCAAAAAAAATACAAAATCTTGGGTCTTTTTTAGTAATATAGTCAAGAGAGCAAAAAGTATTATAGAATATAAAATCAGTTCACTAACTTTCATCTTGCATATACTTCAGAACTGATACCAATCATGATGGCTCCATTCTAATATGAATAACATCCCATCTCAAACTGCACAAGTCACCCACCATTGTTATGGCCTTACCCTAAAATGCCAAAGTCCTTTTAATAGATCAGTTAGTATATAAAGAGATGCACAAAGGAAGTAGCATTTTGTTACATTTACAAAGATCGCATCTGGAGACCTGCCAGATGGCTCAATAAATTTATACAGCGAGTAGCTTAGTCATACAGACCGTAAGGGCCCTAGGTTCAGACTCCAGTGTGTGCGGAGTTAGCTGACCTCCCAGCCATGGCAGGATGCTGCAATTGGCCTCAATGCCTTTTGTATTTGGGAGGGGGAGAAAAATGTCAGCCAGCATTCCTACTCCTGCTTGCACATTTCTTTTTCACTCATAACATTATCGCTAAAATACTTCACACAATGGGGTGCAGCATACTGTTAGAAATAAAATTCAGGTTGTAGATACACAATTTAAAAATTTTGCAATTATCTAAGAGTTTATCTTTAGTAAGTCAGAATTTAAAATGGACAAGATATATAAATATGATAGCAAAATACTGCGGGTGCTGGAAATCCGAAACAACAGAAAACGCTGGAAAAACTCAGCAGGCCAGGGCAGCATCCGTGGAGAGAGAAACAGAGTTAACGTTTCAGGTGGATGACGAAAGGTCTTCGACCTGAAACGTTAACTCTGTTTCTCTCTCCACGGATGCTGCCCTGGCCTGCTGAGTTTTTCCAAGATACAGTATATAGTCATCTTTCAGGATTTTTCATTTTATGTTCACATAAAGAATTTGATGATGAGTTACGTTTGAATGTGAATTTGGAACAATTTCAAAAAGCCACTGAGACAGGTTAAGGAAGTGGTATCAAGTCACTTAGAAAATCATAACATGATTAGGCAGAGTCAACATAGTTTTATGAAAGGGAAATCGTGTTTGACAAATTTATTAGAGTTTTTGGAGGATGTAACTAGCAGGGTAGAAAAAGCGGAACCAATGGATGTAGTATATTTGGATTTCCAAAAGGCATTCAATAAGGTGCCACATAAAAGGTTATTACATAAGATTAGGGCTCATGGGGTTGGGGGTAATAGAGGATTGGTTAACGGGCAGAAAACAGAGAGTAAGGATAAACGGATCTTTTTCAGGTTGGCAGGCTGTAACAAGTGGGGTGCCACAAGGATCATTGCTTGGGCCTCAGCTATTTACAATCTATATTAATGACGTAGATGAAGGGACCGAGTGCAATGTATCCAAGTTTGCTGATGATACAAAGCTTGGTGGGAAAGTAAGCTAACAAAGAGTCTGCAAAGGGATATAGATAGACTAAGTGAGTGGGCAGTAAGGTGGCAGATGGAGTATAATGTAGGGAAATGTGAGGTTATTCATGTTGATAGGAAGAATAGAAAAACAGAGTATTTTTTAAATGGTGAGAAACTTTCAAATGTTGGTGCTCAGAGAGATTTGGGTGTCCTCGTGCAAGAAACACAGAAAGCTAGCGTACAGGTACAGCAAGCAATAAAGAAGGCAAATGGCATGTTGGCCTTTATTTCAAGGGGGTTGGAGTATAAGAGTAAGGAAGTCTTGCTACAATTGTACAGGGCCTTGGTGAGACCACACCTGGAGTACTGTGCACAGTTTTGGTCTCCCTATCGAAGGAAGGATATACTTGCCTTGGAGGAGGCACAACGAAGGTTCACTAGATTGATTCCTGGGATGAGGGGGCTGTCCTATGATGAGAGGTTGTGTAGAATGGGCCTATACTCTCTGGAGTCTAGAAGAATGAGAGGTGATCTCATTGAAACATACAAGATTCTGAAGGGGATTGACAGGGTAGATGCTGAGGTTGTTTTCCCTGGCTGGAGTGTTTAGAACTAGGGGACATTGTCTCAGGATAAGGGGTAGGCCATTTAAGACTTAGGTGAGGAAGAATCTCTTCACTCAGAGGGTTGTGAATCTTTGGAATTCTCTGCCTCAGAGGGCTGTGAATGCTGAGTCTTTTGAGTATATTCAAGGCTGAGATAAATAGATTTCTGGACTCCAGTGGAATCAAGGAATATGGAAATCGGGCAGGAAAGTGGAGTTAAGGTGGATGATCAGCCATGATCTTATTGAATGGAGGAGCAGGCTCGAGGGGCCGTATGGCCTACTCCTGCTCTTATTTTTATGTTCTTATGACAGAGAGGGAATTTGATATATTAATGAGCTAACTATCCTATTGTTGTCAACATTAAGCAATTTGGTATCATGTTTCTTATGGACTAACAGAACAATAACATCTAATAAGGTGGGAATCATTTTATTAATTTGAGCCCAGCAGGAGGTCTCCGCTGAAAATATACTTTTGGGAGAGAAGGTAGTTGGAGGTAGGGTTGACAAGCCTACTTGTAATTCCCTGAATGGAGAAGGAATTAAAAGCAGAGCCCTACTACCCGTAGGAAAAACAGAGCGAAGGGAAAAAAGTGTGATTCTGTCGACCCAGGCCAGAGGTGGAAGCTGAAATGCAGGTGGTCAGATTTTGTGGTCTAGAAACAAAGGTAATAAATCAGTCGGTCCATTAAAGGGACAGGGCATGTGGTTTGTTATTTTTTGACCAGAGAAGTGAGATTGAATGAAGCAAGTGGGATTTGCTTTGACTGTTACTCTATATATTGGCCCAGAAATTCCAGAACGGGGTTTGCAGCGCGTGCAAGCCCCGTATTTACACTTACCCCGCGCTACTGACGATCAGCTCCAGGGACGCCTGGACTTGGTGAATGAAAAAGAAGAATCCCGGGCAGCGTATGACGTCACGCCGCCCAGGAGTGCAGCCAGCGCGAAGCCAGGAGCGTGCAGTGTAAGTGAGACACGCCCCTTGAGGTCTCAGTTTCACTGGACACGCCCCCAATGTTTCTGTCAAGCTGCTAAGGATTTTTACATGCAAAGCAGCAGTTTAAATAGGTTTTTGGAAGTTTTCTGAAGATTTGGTAACTTTTATAAACTTTTTTAAATGTTTACATTATTTTGAGTAATCTGAAGTAGTTTTAAAGAGAATTAAAGCAATTTAAAGACTTTTAAAAGCCCTAAAAGAATTTTTTTAATTCCATTTATTTATTTAGCAATGTCGTCGTCATACGTGTCTTCACACTGTTCCCTTTGGGGAACTGTATGAAGTGGTGGAAGGATTTATGGCCGTGATTAACGCTCATTCCGTGACCGTAACCATCTTTGAACCAGCCATTAGGGCGGTTAGTCCTATGGCGGGAGGGTTTTACGGGCTCCCACAAGCTATACAAGGAGGGGGGGCCACCCACACCCACGGATGCAAATATCCCACTGGATGTCAACCCAGAATTTAGAGCCGGAGCTCCGACTCCACTTGCCGGGACTGTCTGAAGCGGGGTTCGAAACCCTACCCTGATCTGGCCCAGCGGCGGGGATCCTACCGCTATGACAAAGGCCCAATCCGATTAGCAACGTGAAATGGCAGCATAGGGCTCCAGTCACGGGGAGGGAAAAGGCGCAGGAAACGTATGGGTGTCACCTTTTGTGCGGAGTGGGCCTTTTGCGTAGCAGTCAGCATCCCCGCCGCTGGGCCAGAAGGAGTAGGGTTTTGAACCCCACTCCAGACAGTCCCGGCAAGTGGAGTCGGAGTTCCAACTTTAAATTCTGGGTGGACATCCAGCGGGATACTTGCGTCCGTGGGTGTTGGTGGCCCCCCCCCCCTCAGATGGGTTGTGGGAGCCCGTAAAACCCTCCCGCCATAGGACTAACCACCCTAATGGCTGGTTCAAAGATGGTTACGGTCACGGAATGAGCGTTAATCACGGCCATAAATCCTTCCACCACTTCATACAGTTCCCCAAAGGGAACAGTGTGAGGATACGTACGATGATGACCTCTTGCGCAATGCACCTCCTTGGACCCTCAGTCGCAGATGCGAGGGGGCAAGTCGTGCAATTGTTAAATTTTTCATTTTATTGACATGTAAAATGTTGGCCCAGTAATTCCCTTCCAACTGCGCGAGTACGGTCGGGGTACTTACGCATCTGGCCGGATGAAATGCCGGTTTTCAGCATGCACAGTGCTTTTGGGGAAAACCGGCATTTCCTGTCCTCTGAACGAAGGGGTTCAGAGGCAGAACGCGTGCGACTGCACAGGCAGTGCGTGCGCAGTATAATTCGCCGCTTTCATTACTGCTTTCAGTGAGGTCAAGTCCTTACAACTTACACATGAAAAAAGCATGGGTACAGTTGCTCCAGAGGCTGCGGAGGAAGATATTTCTTATCGTGGAGCTTCTGAAAGTATGTATGTCTGTATATATTCCTTTGCGTGTTATGTATATATTCCTTTACTTATGTGTATGAATGTATTATTTAATTATGACTTTCAGAGAAAGTAACTTATTTGAAAATCATAATTAAAAACATACATTCATACACATTAGTAAAGGAATATAAAACATACATACATATACGTAAAGGAATATATGTGGACATACATACATAACTCATTCTCACATTCCATTCACACAGCCACAATTGCTCCTTCTACCTACCGTTCTGAAAACCCTTTAAAAAAAAAAAAAAAATTTTAACTTTAAAACTTACTTAAAATTTCTTAAAATAACTTCCCTCCCTTTCCCAAACAAAAATATTGCATTTCAGAAGCTCCACGATAAAATGTTTCTTCCTCCGCAGCCAATGAACCACTTTACACTTGCTTTTTTCAAGTGTAACTTCTGAGGACTTACCCTCACGGATTTCATGAATGAAATCTACGAAGTTCACTGCGCAAGCGCTGCCTGTGCAGTCGCACGCGCTCGAGGTCTGGAAATGCCGGCGTTCCCCGCATGCGCTGTTCATGCTGAACGCCGGCATTTCCAACGGCCAGATGCGTGAGTACCCCGAGCGCACTCACGCCTTTGGCCGCGAATTTCTGGCCCATTATGACCCAGAATTTGTGGTGGGTAATAATGGCAAACTAACAGCGTTCGCTGTTATTCCACTTGAAACTGATCCCAACTTCAGGATGTAGTGCATGCGCATCTAAACGCGGAAATCTTGAAATTGCGGTCAGTCATTCACTGCCCCGACACAGGTTGCGCTGTGGAATGCCCCCCCTCCCCCCATAACCAGCAATCAGTGTTATCAGTGAAACTGACCATCACCTGGACTTTTCCGCAGTAATATCGCTGTTAAATACCCTACTACAGGAAACTTTGGTTTATCCGGAGGTTAACTGTCCGGAATGTTCAAGCCACCGGCAAAAATCAGGAGCTGTTTCGTTAGTTTTTTTTTCTTTTTTCTTTTTGTTGCACTTTTTTCACCAGTCAGGCTCTGCAAGGTCTCGCTGAAGCTGTTGCTAAGCTACAGAGACACTTGCAAGGTACAGCCGACTGTTTAGAAGCTGTTGCTAAGCAACAGGGTTTGTTGCCAGATACGGAGCTCAAAATCTCCGTATGTTTCAACATTAGCGCTGGTTTGTCTGGCAGTTTTGATGGGACGGCAACAGCTCGGTCCCGTCTGTTGTGTATGTACCTTTAAGGGAATAACTGGTCTTAGACTGCAGTACCGGCAGTGACCACCCCTGTATAAAAGGCCCCAGCAGGCTTCTGTAGTTTCAGTTTCAAGCTGCCTCTTGTTCAGTAAAGTACCTGTTAAACTGTTCTCCCGAAGTCCGTGTATTATTGAGGCGCGGACTTTACACCGTCGGTGCCGGATAGCACAAAGTTTCCTGTAAAAGTTAGGCTTTGTTGGATTAGGTGTGACTGGGGTTTTAACGGCGTATTGACTGGTAAACAAACATTATGGCCTTGAAAAATTAATTTTAATTTTGTGGAGTGTCAAATTTCTCCATTATAAGAAACTTATAGAATTTTTTAAAATAATTTTAAAAAGTTTATACATATTTATTTCAGGTTCTGCCTTATCCCCATGTGAGAGACCCAATCTTTGTTTTGCTCTCTGTAACATCTTTATAAAGTCCAAATAAAAGCAGCTAATTCTCTTCCTGGTTCCCAGTCTGTGAGAATTCTGAATTGTGTTTGGCTGCTTAGACAGCTTGTTGACGTCACAGCAGAACACTCGAGGGATTCCCTATTACATTACACTGAAATCACTTATGCACCGAAAAAGGCAAACTTCTCGCCACAAAGATCAGCAGCTTTCTTCGGGGCCAGTGGGAAACACCGTTGCTTCACCGCTGACCACAAATCCCGGGCGTGTTTTTAAAAAAAGCACTTAACGATTCATATCAGGCTCCATCTCACTAAGGTGCTTCTCAGTCCATCAACTAAAATAGGACAAGTGCAAAAGACATCTAGTTCAGATCACAAGAGGGCCCTATTATTATAGGACGATAGCAAAATACTGCAGATGCTGGAAATCCGAAATAACAACAGAAAATGCTGGAAAAACTCAGCAGGCCAGGCAACATCCGTGGAGAGAAATTAGAGTCAACGTTTCGGGTCAAAACCCTTTATCAAGACTAAAGAGGCACAGGGAATGAAATAGATTAAGAGGCCGGGCTGGGAGAGAACAAACGAGAAGAGACATTAAGACGTATTCAAAACGAGACGAGATGGTGATAGGACTAGTGGAGACAAAAGACAGCTCTAGATTAGGTGTGAAATGCACTGGCAGAATGGGAGACAGCTGCCATGTGGGAGAGAGAAAAAAAAAAAGGAAAGAGGGGGGGGGGGTGGTGGGTGGGAGAACCAAAACAAAGGTGTGGATAAAAAATATAAGTAAAAATGTAATAGGGGCCGAGGTTATGATCTGAAATTGTTGAACTCGATATTGAGTCCGGAAGGCTGTAAAGTGCCTAATCGGAAGATGAGGTGCTGTTCCTCGAGCTTACGTTGAGCTTCGTTGGAACAATGCAAGAGGCCAAGGACGGTAAGGTCCGAGTGGGAATGGGGTGGTGAATTAAAATGACAGGCGACCGGAAGCTCGGGGTCACCCTTACGGACTGAACAGAGGTGTTCCGCAAAGCGGTCACCCAATCTGCGTTTGGTCTCCCCAATGTAGAGGAGACCGCATCGTGAGCAGCGAATACAGTATACTAGATTGCAAGAAGTACAAGTAAATCGCTGTTTCACCTGGAAGGGGTGTTTGGGGCCCTGGACAGTGGGAAGGGGGGAGGTATAAGGGCAGGTGTTACATCGCCTGTGCTTGCACGGGAAGGTGCCAGGCAAAGGGGAAGGGGTGCTGGGGGTGATAGAGGAGTGGACTAGGGTGTCTCGGAGGGAGCGGTCCCTACGGAATGCTGAAAGGGGAGGGGAGGGGAAGATGCGTTTGGTGGTGGGATCACTTTGGAGGTGGCGGAAGATGATCCGTATTATTATACTCCCTATTATTATACTCTGGATTACACTATCATAATTAGATATTGGGCAGTACAGGTACACTCAACACAATATATTGGAATGTTTACTGCTGTACCCAAGAAAATATCTCAGACCCAATACTTGTAACACACACATACTCGCACACTGATTTCCTGTGGTACTGTTTTAACTCAAGCCACAAACAATATACAGTATTAAGGCTAATACATGTCAAATTGTGTTTTTATTAGACTATACTAGAATATCCTCATAAGCTGTTTCATAAAAATAGGGCCTTTATGACATGAAGATGATGACATAAGGGCCACAGACAGACATACAGATCGATATGGAAGGATCTTCATTAGAGGGAAAATCTGCTTATAGTACAACATACTTATGTAGGCAGTTTCAATTATAAATATGGACACAGAAATTTATAATGGAAAAAGTTGACAAGATGGTCACACTGAAATAAGATGTTTAATATCTTACAGATGTATATCTATATTAAAAAGCTTATGCTTGAGCAAACTTCCTGTCAACTTTTACCTCTATAAATTCCTGTGCCCACATTTAGAATGGAAACTACCTCTGTAAACTCTTCATTAATTGAACAATCTAGCTACTGGGTGATTTTTTTCCACCCAACAGTTTTTCCTCAACCAGAAAAACCATTCATCAATATTTAATGTAGGTAATCTCTAATAATGGCCTAAGATGCTAAACGAATATGACCATTCCAGTTAATCGACCCCTGCAGCTTTCGACTGTTTTCAGTTTCATCAATGTGCTTATGTAACAAACATTGTAACCGGTATGTATACAACTGTTCCTCCCTGAGAAATAGTTTCGGCGACACGGATTAAGCCCTTAACATGCTGATTGTAGCGGTACAGAAAGACAAGTTAAAAAAATCCATTACAAGCAATTTTGCCACAGAGCGATTGAATTATGTGGCTCGTGGATAAAAATGCCGGTGCAGACACCATGGGCCTAATGACCCATTTCTGTGCTGTAGCATTCTACGATTCCTAAATAATAAATTAAAAATATTCTTCAGAAAGAACAAGTGACCATAAAAGTCACATGTATACTGCATCTTTCTCTAATCATTCATATTTTTTGTGTTTTCCCATCTAGAATTAGTTCCTCTGATGTGGCAAATCAATATAAACAAGAACCAATTTGCTATGATGGTCACATTATTCGAGAAAATCAAGCTAAGAAAAAGATGGGCATTTGTACACTGGTGGATGGAAAGTACAAAGCTGATACTGAACCCATGCTACTTCAATATGAAACAAAAAATACTTCTGAAATAGGGCATAGAAGTTGGTATTAACATTGCATACTTAACACTTATATTTTTATGGAGTGTATGTGGTAAATTCAAGGCTTGACTTGAAATATAATCTGCTATTGGCCTTCTTACCATCCCAGTAATATGCAGCTAAAGCAAATAAATAGATTGCTAACGTAGCACATATCTAGTGAGATTTGTAGAGTCATGCAAAGTTAAAGAACCTATGCTAATGAGTAGACTAAACCAGTAGATCTAGCATTGCACTGCTCACGATAAGTTAGAGAATATGAGAAAAGGACATCCAAAACTGAAGCTCCCTGGATGACTAAATATGTAGATATTAAAGTGAAACAGAAAAAGGAGGCTTATGATAAAGGTCAGGCTCATAATTCTGTACAGAGCCAAGCTGAATATAAAAAGCACAGGGGAGAACAGAAAATAAAATTAAAAGGGGCAAAGAGAGTGTACAAAAATAGATTAGCAGGTAACAAAACTCAAAAATATTTTATAAACATATAAATAGTAAACGGGTAGTCAAAAGAAGGGTGTGGCCAATTAGGGACCAAAAAGGAGATCTCCTTGTGGAGGCAGAGGGCATGGCTGAGGTACTAAATGAGTACCTGGCAAATGTCTTCACTAAGCAACAACAACTTATATTTATGTAGCACCTTTAATGTAGTAAAACGTCCCAATGTCCTTTACAGGAGTGTTATCAAACAAAATTTGAAACCTTGCCACATAAGGAAATATTAGGACAGATGACCAAAAGCTTGGTCAAAGAGGTAGGTTTTAAGGAACATCTTAAAGGAGAGAGGTAGAGGCGGAGAGGTTTAACCCTCATGGAGCCTTCGTCTGTACACCTCCACAGTCTAGCAGAACAGGAAGAATAACTGAACTGGCAAAAAGTTGCTCAGTATATTTCTCTGCCTGGGATGAAGCAGGCAAACAATCCCTTCCTCCTTTATGCAAGCAGATTCCCAGAGCTAAAGAAGTGGATACTGCCAAAGGTGCATGAAGCAGAGAAATTGGATAGGTTATAAATAGAAAAGTATGGGTTAATAAATGAAAGCCAGCACGGATTTTTTTTATTCGTTCTTGGGATGTAGGCGTCGCTGGCAAGGCCAGCAATTATTGCCCATCCTTAATTGCCCTCGAGAAGGTGGATGGTGAGCCGCCTTGTTGAACCGCTGCAGTCCGTGTGGTGAAGGTACTCCCACAGTGCTGTTAGGTAGGGAGTTCCAGGATTTTGACCCAGCGACAATGAAGGAACAGCGATATACTTCCAAGTCAGGATGGTGTGTGACTTGGAGGGGAACTTGGAGGTGGTGGTGTTCCCATGCGCCTGCTGCCCTTGTCCTTCTAGGTGGTAAAGGTCGTGGGTTTGGGAGGTGCTGTGAAAGAAGTCTTGGCGAGTTGCTGCAGTGCATCTTGTAGATGGTACACACTACAGCCACGGCACGGTGGTGGAGGGAGTGAATGTCTAAGGTGGTGGATGGTGGTGGAGGGAGTGAATGTCTAAGGTGGTGGATTTGGTGCCAATCAAGTAAGCTGCTTTGTCCTGGATGGTGTCCAGCTTTTTGAGTGTTGTTGGAGCTGCACTCATCCAGGAAAGTGGAGAGTATTCCATCACACTCCTGACTTGTGCCTTGTAGATGGTTGAAAATTTTTGGGGAGTCAGGTGGTGAGACACTCACCGCAGAATGCCCAGCCTCTGACCTGCTCGTGTAGCCAGGTCCAGTTAGGTTTCTGGTCAACGGTGACTTCCAGGATGCTGATGGTGGGGATTTGGCGATGGTCATGCCATTGAATGTCAAGGGGCGGTGGCTTGGCGCTCTCTTGTTGAAGATAGTCATTGCCTGGCACTTGTGTGGCGCGAATGTTACTTGCCACTTATCAGCCCAAGCCTGAATGTCATAGAGGTCGTGTTGCATGCGGGAATAGACTGCTTCATTATCTGAGGAGTTGCGAATGGAACTGAACACCATCAGCAAACATCCCCATTTCTGACCTTATGTTGGAGGGAAGGTCATTGATGAAGCAGCTGAAGATGGTTGGGCCTAGGACACTGCCCTGAGGAACTCCTGGAGCGATGTCCTGGGGCTGAAATGATTAGCTCCAACAACCACAACCACCTTCCTTTGTGCTAGGTATGACTCCAGTCAGTAGCGAGTTTCCCCCCCCCGATTCCCATTGACTTCAATTTTACTGGGGCTCCTTGATGCCACACTCAGTCAAATGTGCCTCGATGTCAAGGGCAGTCACTCTTACCTTGCCTCTGGAATTCAGCTCTTTTGTCCATGTTTGGACCAAGGCTGTAATGAGGTCTGGAGCCGAGTGGTCCTGGCGGAACCCAAACTGAGCATCGGTGAGCAGGTTATTGGTGAGTTAGTGTCGCTTGATAGCGCTGTTGACGACACCTTCCACCACTTTGCTGATGATTGAGAGTAGACTGATGGGGTGGTAATTGGCCAGATTGGATTTGTCCTGCTTTTTATGGACAGGATCTACCTGGGTAGTTTTCCACATTGTCAGGTAGATGCCAATGTTGTAGCTGTACTGGAACAGCTTGGCCAGAGGCGCGGCTAGTTCTGAAGCACAAGTCCTCAGCACGACAGCCGGGATATTGGTGGGGCCCATAGCCTTTGCTGTATCCAGTGCGCTCAGCCATTTCTTGATATCACGTAGAGTGAATCGAATTGGCTGAAGAATGGCTTCTATGATGGTGGGCACCTCAGGAGGAGGCCGAGATGGATCATCCACTCTGCAATTCTGGCTGTAGATGGTTGCAAACCCTTCAGCCTTGTCTTTTGTACTCGTATGCCAGGCTCCACTGCTCCTGGCATGCTTTTCTGCACTCCTCATTGAACCAGGGTTGGTTGCCTGGCTTGATGGTAATGGTAGAGTGAGGGATATGCCGGGCCACGAGGTTACAGAATGTGGTGGAATACAATTCTGCTGCTGCTGATGGCCCACAGTGCCTCATAGATGCTCAGTTTTGAGCTGCTAGGTCTGTTCTGAATCTATCCCATTTAGCACGGCGGTAGTGTCACACAACACGATGGAGTGTGTCCTCAGTGCGAAGGCGGGACTTCGTCAAAACAAGGACTGTGTGATGGGTTACTGCTACCAATACGGTCATGGACAGATGCATTTGCGACAGGTAGATTGGTGAGGACAAAGTTAAGGTTTTTCCCTCGTGTTGGTTCTCTCACCACCTGCTGCAGGCCCAGTCTGGCTGCTATGTCGTTTAGGACTTGGCCAGTTCGGTCAGTAGTGATGCTACCGAGCCACTCTTGGTGATGGGCATTGAAGTCCCCCACCCAGAGTACATTCTGTGCCCTTGCTACTCTCAGTGCCTCTTCCAAGTGGTGTTCAACATGGAGGAGTACTAATTCATCAGCTGAGGGAGGGCAGCAGGTGGTAATCAGAAGGAGGTTTCCTTGACCATGCTTGACCTGAAGCAATGAGACTTCATGGGGTCCGGAGTCAATGTTGAGGACTTCCAGGGTCACTCCCTCCTGACTGTATACCAATGTGCTACCACCTCTGGTGGGTCTGTCCTGCTGGTGGGACAGGACATACCCAGGGATGGTGATGGAGGAGTTTGGGACATTGTCATGCTCACAGAATCATACCTTTCAGCCAATGTCAGGCTGTTGCTTGACTAGTCAATGGGACAGCACTCCCAATTTTGGCACAAGTCACCAGATGTTAGTGAGGAGGGCTTTGCAGGATCGACTGGGTTGGGTGTGCATGTCATGTATGAAGCTGGTGCCTAGGTCGATGCTGTGTGGCCCGTCCAGTTTAATTATTGTTTCTTGTAGCAATTTGTTACAACTGAGAGGCTTGCATGTCCATTTCAGAGGGCAGTTAAGAGTCAACCACATTGCGGTGGGTCTAGAGTCACATATAGGCGATGGCGTAGTGGTTATGTCACTAGACTAGTAAACCAGAGGCTCAGTCAAATGTTCTGAGGATATGAGTTCAAATCCCCCCACGGCAGCTGGTGGAATTTAAATTCAATTCAATTTAATTCTGGAATTAAATGTTAGTCTTAGTAATGGCGACCATCTGGTTCACTAATGTCCTTTAGGGAAGGAAATCTGCCATCCTTACCTGGTCTGGCCTACATGTGACTCCAGACCCACAGCAATGTGGTTGACTCTTAATGCCCTCTGAAATGGTCTAGCATGACACTCAGTTGTAAACAACCGCTACAAAAAAAAAATACTGCAGCGGTTCAAGAAGGCGGCTCGCCACCATCTTCTCAAGGGCAATTAGGGATGGGCACTAACTGCAGGCCTAGCCAGCCAGCGACGCCCACATCCCATCAATGAATAATAAAAAAAATATAGGCCCGACCAGTTAAGGATGGCAGATTTCCTTCCCTAAAGGAAATTAGTGAAAATGTTAATTATTTGTTAAAGGCAAATTGTGTTTGACAACCTTGATTGAGTTTTTTGAAGAAGTAGCAGAGAGGGTTGATGATGGTAGTGCGCTTGATGTTGTGTATTTGGACTTTCAAAAGTCATTTGATAAAGTACCACATAATAGACCCGTTGGCAAAATTGAAGCCCATGGGATTAAAGGAGCATTGGCTGAATGGATAACGTAATGGCTAAGGGACAGAAAATGGTAAACAGCTGTCTTTCAGACTAAGTGTGCAGTGGTGTCCCCCATGGGTCGCTGTTGGGCCCACTCTTTTTGATGACCTGGACTTGGGTATACAGGGCATAATTTCAAAGTCTGCAGAGAACACGAAACTCGGAAATGTAGTTAACAGTGAGGAGGAAATGAACAGACTTCAGGAGGACATAGACAGACTGGTGAAATGGGAAGACACATGGCAGATGAAATTTAACACAGAGAACTGTAAAGTGATTCATTTTTGTAGGAAGAATGTGGAGAAACAATTTAAACTAAATGGCACAATTTTAAAGGGGGTTTAAGACAGAGGGACCTGGGGGGTGTACGTACACAAGTCTTTGAATGTGGCATGACAAGTTGAGAAGGCTGTTAAAGAAGCATACAGGATCCCTGGCTGTAATGAAATCTGTTTTGCACTCAGGTATATTACCCTCCCCCACTGTGTATAGTTTCACTTCCTCTTTCCCGACTAACCTGGGAGGTTCCAGGTCTTGGCTCTTGGCTCCGCCCCTGACTTCTCTTACATAAAGATCCCAGGATCTGTATGACTCATTCCTGTGAACCAGTCGGCGTGTTGAGATGTTAGCTCTGATCTTAGTGATTAAAAGCCAACTTGTTTAAGTCTATAACTTCTAGTTTTGTGGTTATTGAAGGCCCATCACTGGCTTTATAAATAGAGGCACAGAGTACAAAAGCAAGGAGTGCGGTTTGAACAGAGTGCTGCGAGTTGGGTGAGTCAGGGAGTTAGGTGAGGAGTGGAAGGAGGAGCTCCCTTGCTTTGCCTTTGTTTTTCCTAACTTTTCACCCTGTAGGAAGAGGCTGGTGTCGGGGGCAGCAGGAGAGTGGTGAGTATTTAAACTCACTTTCGTGGGCTTTTCCCCCCCCCCCCCCCCCCCCCAAAGAGGCCGGCGTCGGGAGCAGCAGGAGAGTAGTGAGTATTTAAACTTACATTCGCGGGCTTTTTTTCAAAGGCCGGTCAATCTCGCAGACCGGCGGCGGCGTTCCGGAGCCACACCACGATTCAAAAAGTGAAGCGGGCAAGAGGAAGCGGCTGATTGGGCGAGTACGGCCAGGTGAGTATTTATATACTACTCTATAGTTTAACAGTTAAGGATAATAGTTTATAAAGTTGTCTTAATTTTTGTGGTTATAGTTTCTAAGGTCTCTGTTGTGTAGCGGGGAGTGCTAGTAATCAAGGACCCTTGAGTATATCATTTAATTGTAGTGTAATTAGTGGCATTGATTTGATTTAATTTAAATTACTTAAAGGGTAAGTCATGGCAGCACAGCTCGGCCCTGTGGCATGCTCCTCCTGCACTATGTGGGAAATCAGGGACACTTCCTGTGTACCTGACGACCATGTGTGCGGGAAGTGTATCCAGCTGCAGCTACTGGCAGACCGCATTGCGGCGCTGGAGCGGCGAATGGATACATACTGGAGCATTCGCAATGCTGAAGATGTTGTGGATATCACGTTTAATCAGTTGGTCACACCGCAGGTAAAGGCAGCACAGGCAGGAAGGGAATGGGTGACCGCCAGGCAGAGTAGTAGGCGCAGGCAGGTAGTGCACGGGTCCCCTGTGGCCATCCCCCTCTCAAACAGATATACCGCTTTGGATATTGTTGAGGGAGATGGCTTATCGGGGGAAGGCAGCAGCAGCCAACTTCCTGGCACCATGGGTGGTTCTGCTGCACAGGATGGGAGGAAAAAGAGCGGGAGAGCTATAGCGATAGGGGATTCTATTGTAAGGGGTATAGATAGGCATTTCTGCGGCCGCAAATGAGACTCCAGGATGGTATGTCGCCTCCCTGGTGCAAGGGTCAAGGATGTCTCGGAGCGGCTGCAGGGCATTCTGGAGGGGGAGGGTGAACAGCCAGTTGTCGTGGTGCATATAGGTACCAACGTTAGAGTAAAAAACGGGATGAGATCCTAAAAGCTGAATATAGGGAGTTAGGAGGTAAATTAAAAAATAGGACCTCAAAAGGTAGTAATCTCAGGATTGCTACCAGTGCCACGTGCAAGTCAGAGTAGAAATAGAAGGATATTTCAGATGAATACATGGCTAGAGGAATGGTGCAAGGGGGAGGGATTCAAATTCCTGGGACACTGGAACTGGTTCTGGGGGAGGTGGGACTAATACAAACTGGACGGTTTGCACCTGGGCAGGACCGGGACCGATGTCCTAGGGGGAGTGTTTGCTAGTGCTGTTGGGGAGGGTTTAAACTAAAATGGCAGGGGGTTGGGAACCTATGCAGGGAGACAGAGGAAAGGGAAGCAAGGATAGAAGCAAAAGACAGGAAGGAGAAAAGCAAAAGTGGAAGTCAAAGAAATCAAGGGTGTAAATCAAACATGGCCACAGTAAATAATAATTCTAAAAGGTCTAAGAGTGTTAAAAAAACAAGCCTGAAGGCTTTGTGTCTTAATGCGAGGAGCATTCGTAATAACATGGATGAATTGTGCGGGTTAGGTTGATTGGCTATGATAAATTGACCCTTAGTGTTAGGGGGATTAAATACGTGGGGTTACAGGGATAGGGTGGGATATGTGTTGGTGTAGGAGTTACGGGGATCGGGTGGGATATGTGTCGGTGCAGGCTCGATGGGCCGAAATGGCCTCTATCTGCACTGTGGGGTTTCTGTGATTCTGAATTAGCTGTGCAAATAGATGTAAACGGATATGATATAATTGGGATTACGAAGACATGGCTCTAGGGTGACCAAGGCTGGGAATTCAACATCCAGGGGTATTCAATATTCAGGAAAGACAGGCAAAGAGGAAAAGGCGGTGGGGTAGCATTGCTGGTTAAAGAGGAGATTAACACAATAGTAAGGAAGGATATTAGCTCTGATGATGTGGAATCTGTATGGGTAGAGCCAAGAAATATCAAGGGGCAGAAAACATTAGCGGGAGTTGTATGCAGACCCCCAAACAGGAATGCTAAGGTTGGGGATGGCATTAAACGGAAAATTAGAGACGCGTGCAGTAAGGGCACAGCAGTTATCATGGGTGACTTTAATCTACATATAGATTGGGCTAACCAAATTAGTAACAATACGGTGGAGGAGGAATTCCTGGAGTGTATACGGGATGGTTTCCTGGACCAATATGTCGAGGAACCAACTAGAGATCAGGCCATCTTAGACTGGGTATTATGTAATGAGAAAGGATTAATTAGTAATCTTGTGGTGCGAGGTCACTTGAGGAGGAGCGATCATAATATGATAGAATTCTTCATTAGGTTGGAGATTAGGGTCCTGAATTTAAATAAAGGAAACTACGATGGTATGAGGTGCGAGTTGGCTAGGATGGATTGTGGAATGTTACTTAAAGGGTGGACAGTGGATAGGCAATGGCAAACATTTAAAGATCGCATGGATGAACTACAGAATTTGTTCATCCCTGTTTG